>NW_022589692.1:0-143539 GCF_009834535.1 Camelus ferus | reverse complement strand
CATATCTCTCAGAACTGGGCATGTGGAGAAACTTTCATTCATCTAGCACAAATGGAACGGTTGCTGGAGAAACTTTTAATCTGGTTTCTCAGTCTGATCTTGCCGGATTGAAGTTCCTGCAGTTTTAACTGTAAAACTTGTTGGAGCTATTACGTCCACATATATATGTATGGAGTGGAGTTAGCAACTGAAAAGAAACTTGGGTTCCCAACAAGCTCTTTTAAGGACGTCTTTCAAACACACTTATCTCTCAGACCTGAGCATGAAGAGTGAGTGTTCGTTCTTGTAGCACCAATAGGTACGGTTTGCAGGAGAAACTTTATCTCTGGTTTCTCGTCGTTTCCTAGTGCCTGTTGAAGTTCCTGCAGGTTTCCCTGTAAAACAGAGTTGGACCTAGTACCTCCCCATTATATATATGTGTTGGAGTTTGCAACTGAAAGAAACTTTTGTTCCCAACAAGTTATGTGAAAGACGGCTTCACACACAATTTTCTGTCAGATCTGAGCATGTGGGAGAGCGTTCGTTCATCTAGAACAAGGAAACAGTTTGCAGGAGAAACGTTATCTCTGGTTTCTCAGTCTGTTTCCTAGTGCCGGTTTGAAGTTCCTGCAGTTTTCACTGTAAAGCCGTGTTGCAGCTAGTACCACACCATATATATGTATGTAGTGTTATTTGCAACTGAAAAGAAACTATGTGTTCCCAACAAGCTAGTTGAAGGACGGCTTTCACACAAAATTATCTCTCAGAATAGAGCATGTGGAGAGACGTTCGTTCATCTAGCACAAAGGGAAATGTTTGCAGGAGAAACTTTTACTCTGGTTTCACAGTCTATTTCCTAGTGCCGGTTTGAAGTACCTGCAGTATTCACTATAAAATCTCGTTGGTTCTAGTACCCCCCCTTATATGTATATGGAGTGTAGATTGCAACAGAAAAGAGAATTAGTGTTCCCAAAAAGCTAGGTGAAGGATGGTTTCACACACACTATCTCTCAGAACTGAGCATGTGGAGAGAAGTTCGTTCATAGAGTACAAATTGAAAGGATTGCAGAAGCATCTTTTACTCTGGTTTCTCTATCTGTTTCCTAGAGCCGGTTTGATATTCCTGCTTTTTTCTCTTTAAAAACGAATTGGAGCTAGAAACTCCCCGTATATATGTATGGAGTGGAGTTTGCAACTGAAAAGAAATTTTGTGTTCCCAACATGCTAGGTGAAGGACGGCTTTCACACACACTTATTTCTCAGAACTTAGCATGTGGAGAGACGTTCGTTCATCTAGCACAAAGGAAACGGTTTGCAGGAAACTTTTACTCTGGATTCTCAGTATTTTTCCTAGTGCCGGTTTGAAGTTCCTGCAGTTTTCACAGTCAAACCGAGATGGAGCTAGTACATCCCCATATATATGTATAGAATGGAGTTTGCAACTGAAAAGAAACTTGGGTTCCCAACAAGCTAGGTGAAGTGCGGCTTTCACACACACTTATCTCTCAGAACTGAGCCTGTGGAGAAACGTCAGTTCTTCTAGCACAAAGGGAATGCGTTGAAGGAGAAACTTTTACTCTGGTTTCTCAGTCTGTTTCCTAGAGCCGGTTTGAAGTTCCTGCACTTTTCACTGTAAAACTGAGTTGGATCTAATACCACCCCATATATATGTATGGAGTGGAGTTTGCAACTGAATCGAAACTTGGCTTCCGAAAACGCTAGGTGAAGGAAGGCTATCACACACACTTATCACTCAGAACTGAGCATGTGGAGAGAAGTTCGTTCATCTAGGACAGAGGGAACGGTTTGCAGGAAAACATTTACTCTGGTTTCTCATTCTTTTTCCTAGCGCCGGGTTGAATTTCCTGCAGTTTTCACTGTAAAACCGATTTTGAGCTAGAAACTCGACATATATATGTATGGAGTGGAGTTTGCAACTGAAAAGAAACTTTGTGTTCCCAACAAGGTAAGTGAAGGACGGCTTTCTCACACACTTATCTCTCTGAACCTAGCATGTGGAGAGATATTCGTTCATATAGCACAAAGGGAATGGTTTGCAGGAGAAATTTTACTCTGGTTTCTCAGTCTGTTTCCTAGTGGCGGTTTGAGTTTCCTGCATATTTCAATGTAAAACAGAGTTGGACATAGTACCTCCCCATATATATGTATCGAGTGGAGTTTGCAACTTAAAAGAAACTTTGTGTTCCCAAAAATCTAGGAGAAGGACGGTTTTCACACACACATATCTCTCAGAACTAAGCATGTGGAGTTTCGTTCATATAGAACAAAGTGAAAGGGTTGCAGAAGAATCTTTTACTCTGGTTTCTCAGTCTGTTTCATAGTGCCGGTTTGAATTTACTGCAATTTTCACTGTAAAAAAGAGTTGGAGCTATTACCTCCCCATATGTATGTATGGAGTGGTGTTGGCAACTGAAAAGAAATTTTGTGTTCCCAACAAGCTAGGTGAAGTGCGGCTTTCACTCACAGTTATCTCTCAGAACTGAGCATGTGGAGAGACGTTCGTTCTTCTAGTAACAATAGGAAAGGATTCCAGGAAAAACTTTATCTCTGGTTTCTCAGTTTGTTTCCTAGTGCCTTTATGAAGTACCTGCAGTTTTCCCTATAAAATATATTTGGAGCTATTACTTCCCCATATATATAATGGATTGGTGTTTGCAACTGTAAAGAAACGTTGTGTTCCCTACACTCTAGATGAAGGACGGCTTTCTCACACACTTTTCGGTCAGAAATGAGCATGTGGGGAGACGTTCTTTCATCTAGCACAAAGGGAACGGTTTGCTGTAGAAAAATTATCTCTGGTTTCTCAGTCTGTTTCCTAGTGCCGGTTTGAATTTCCAGCAGTTTTCACTGTAAAGCCGTGTTGAAGTTAGTACCTCCCCATATATATGTATGGAATGTAGTTTGCAACTGAAAAGAAACTTTGTGTTCCCAACAAGATATTTGAAGGACGGCTTTCACACACAATTATCTCTCAGAATTGAGCATATGGAGAGACGTTCTTTCATCTAGCACAAAGGGAAACGTTTGCAGGAGAAACCTTTTCTCTGCTTTCACAGTCTGTTTCCTACTGCCGGGTTGAAGTTCCTGCAGTATTCATTGTAAAACTAGTTGATTCTATTACCACCCCTTATATGTATATGGAGTGTAGTTTGCAACAGAAAAGAAACTTTGTGTTCCAAACTAGCTAGGTGAAGGACGGTTTTCACACACAAGTATCTCTCAGAACTTAGCATGTGGAGAGATGTTCATTCATATAGCACAAATTGAAAGGTTTGCAGAAGAATCTTTTACTCTGGTTTCTCAGTCTGTTTCCTAGTGCCTGTTTGATATTCCTGCTCTTTTCAGTTTAAAACCGAGTTGGAGCTAGAAACATCCTGTGTATATGTATGGAGTGGAGCTTGCAACTGAAAAGAAACTGTGTTCCCAACAAGCAAGGTGAAGGACGGCTTTCACCTACACTAATCTCTCAGAACTGGGCATGTGGAGAAACTTTCATTCATCTAGCACAAATTGAACGGGTTGCAGGAGAAACTTTTACTCTGGTTTCTCAGTCTAATTCTTAGTGCCGTTTTGAAGTTCCTGCAGTTTTCACTGTAAAACTTATTTGGAGCTAATACATCCACATATATATGTATGGAATGCAGTTAGCAACTGAAAAGAAACTTGGGTTCCCAACAAGCTAGTTAAAGGACTTCTTTCAAACACACTTATCTCTCAGAACTGAGCATGAGGAGTGATGTTCGTTCTTCTAGCACCAATAGGTACGGTTTGCAGGAGAAATTTTATCTCTGGTTTCTCATTCTGTTTCCTAGTGCCTGTTTGAAGTTCCTGCAGTTTTCCCTGTAAAACAGAGTTGGAGCTAGTACCTCCCCATATATATATATGTGTTGGAGTTTGCAACTGAAAAGAAACATTTAGTTCCCAACAAGCTAGGTGAAAGACGGCTTTCACACACAACTTTCTGTCAGATCTGAGCATGTGGAGAGACGTTCGTTCATCTAGCACCAAGGAAACTGTTTGCAGGAGAAACGTTATCTATGGTTTCTAAGTCTGTTTCCTAGTGCCGGTTTGAAGTTCCTGCAGTTTTCACTGTAAAGCCGAGTTGCTGCTAGTACTACCCCATATATATATATGGAGTGTAGTTTGCAACAGAAAAGAAAATTAGTATTCCCAAAAAGCTAGGTGAAGGTAGGTTTTCACACACACTATCTCTCAGAATTGAGCATGTGGAGAGACGTCCGTTCATAGAGTACAAATTTAAAGGATTGCAGAAGAATCTTTTACTCTGGTTTCTCAAACTGTTTCCTAGTGCCGGTATGTTATTCCTGCTTTTTTCTCTTTAAAAACGAATTAGAGCTAGAAACTCCCCGTATATATGTATGGAGTGGAGTTTGCAACTGAAAGAAACTTTGTGTTCCCAACAAGCTAGTTGAAGGACGGCTTTCACACACACTTATTTCTCAGAACTGAGCATGTGCAGAGACGTTCGTTCATCTAGCACAAAGGAAAAGGGTTGCAGGAAACTTTTACTCTGGATTCTCAGTCTTTTTCCTAGTGCCGGTTTGAAGTTCCTGCAGTTTTCACAGTCAAACTTTGTTGGAGCTAGCACATCCTCATATATATGTATGGAGTGGAGTTTGCAACTGGAAAGAAACTTGGGTTCCCAACAAGCTAGGTGAAGGGCGGTTTCACACACATTTATCTCTCAGAACTTAGCTTGTGGAGAGTCGTTCGTTCCTGTAGCACAAAGGGAATGGGTTGAAGGAGAAATGTTTACTCTGGATTCTCAGTCTGTTTCCTAGTGCCGGTTTGAATTTCCTTCAGTTTTCACTGTAAAACTGAGGTGGATCTATTACCTCCCCTTATATATATGGAGTGGTGTTTGCAACTGAATAGAATCTTTGTGTTTCCAACAAGCAAGGTGAAGGAAGGCTTTCACACACACTTCACTCTCAGAATGAGCATGTGGATAGACGTTCGTTCATCTAGCACAAATGGAACGGATTGCAGGAGAAAATTTTACTATGGTTATTCAGTATGATTCCTAGTGCCGGTTTGAAGTTCCAACAGTTTACACTTTAAAACCGAGTTGGAGCTTGTACTTCCCCATATATATGTACGGAGTTTAGTTTGCAACTGAAAAGAATCTTTGAGTTCCCAACTAGCTAGGTGAAGGACGGCTTTCACACACAATTATCTCTCAGAACCTAGCATGTGGAGAGACATTCGTTCATCTAGCACGAAGGGAACGTTTTCCAGGGAAAATTTTACTCTGGTTTCTCAGTCTGTTTCCAAGTGCCTGTTTGAATTACATGCAGTTTTCACTGAAAAACTAGTTGGTTCTTTTACCTCCTCATATATATATACGGAGTGTAGTTTGCAGCTGAAAAAAAAACTTTGTGTTCCCAAAAATCTATATGAAGTACTGTTTTCACTCACACCTATCTCTCAGAAATGATCATGTGGAGAGAATTTCGTTCATATAGCACAAAGTGAAAGGTTTGCAGAAGAATTTTTACTCTTTTTTCTCACTATGTTTCCTAGTGCCGGTTTGAATTTCCTGCAGTTATCTCTTTAATACCTAGTTGGTTCTAGTAACACCCTGTATATGTGTATGGAGTGGAGTTAGCAACTGAAAAGAAACTTTGTGTTCCCAACATGCTAGATGAAGGACGGCTTTCACACACACATATCTCTCAGAAGATATCATGTGGAGGGACGTTCGTTCATCTAGCCCAAATGGAACGGGTTGCAGGAGAAAATTTTACTATGGTTTTTCAGTATGTTTCCTAGTGCCGGTGAGAATTTCCAGTAGTTTACACATTAAAAGCGAGTTGAAGCTTGTACCTCCCCATATATATGTATGGATTGTAGTTTGCAATTGAAAAGAATCTTTGTGTTCCCAACAAGCTAGATGAAGGACGGCATTCACACACACTTATCTCTCAGAACTGAGCATGTTGAGAGACTATCGTTCTTCTAGCAAAAAGGGAATGGGTTGCAGAAGGAACTTTTACTCTGGTTTCTCATTTTGTTTCCTAGTGCCGGTTTGAAGTTCCTGCAGTTTTCACTGTAATCTGATTTGATCTAGTACCCCCCCATATATAGGTATTGAGTGGAGTTTGCAACTGAAAAGAAACTTGGGTTCCCAACAAGCTAGGTGAAGGGTGGCTTTCACACACACATATCTCTCAGAACTGAGCTTGTGGAGAGACGTTCATTCTTCTAGCACAAAGGGAATGGGTTGAAGAAGAAAGTTTTACTCTAGATTCCCAGTCTGTTTCCTAGTGCCAGTTTAATGTTCCTGCAGTTTTCACTGTAAAAGTGAGTTGGATCTATTACCTCCCCATATATATGTATCGAGTGGTGTTTGCAACTGAAAAGAAACTGTGTTCCCAACAAGCAAGGTGAAGGACGGCTTTCACATACACTAATCTCTCAGACTGAGCATGTGGATAGACGTTCGTTCATCTAGCACAAATGGAACGGATTGCAGGAGAAAATTTTACTATGGTTTTTCAGTATGTTTCCTAGTGCCGGTTTGAAGTTCCAGCAACTTACACTTTAAAATCGAGTTGGAACTTGTACCTCTCCAAATATATGTATGGAGAGTAGTTTGCTACTGAAAAGAATCTTTGTGTTCCCAACAAGCGAGATGAAGGACGGCATTCACACACACTTATCTCTCAGAACATAGCATGTGGAGAGACATTCGTTCATCTAGCAAAAAGGGAACAGTTTGCAGTAGAAACTTTTACTCTGGTTTCTCAGTCTATTTCCTAGTGCCTTTTTGAAGTTCCTGCAGTTTTCAATGTAAAACGGATTTGGAGCTAGTACCTCCCCATATATATGTATGGAGTTGAGTTTGCAACTGAAAAGAAACTTTGTGTTTCCAACAAGCTAGGTGAAGTACGGATTTCACACCCACACATCTCTCAGAACCTAGCATGTGGAGAGACTTTCATTCATCTAGCACAAAGGGAACGTGTTGCAGGAGAAACTTTTACTCTTGTTTCTCAGTCTGTTTTCTAGTGCCTGTATGAATTACATGCAGTTTTCACTGAAAAACTAGTTGGTTCTAGTACCTCCTCATATATATATAAGGAGTGTAGTTTGCAGCTGAAAAAAAAATTTGTTTTCCCAAAATGCTATGTGAAGTACAGTTTTCACACACACCTATCTCTCAGAAATGAGCATGTGGAGAGAAGTTCGTTCATACAGCACAAAGTGAAACATTTGCAGAAGAATTTTTACTCTTTATTCTCACACTGTTTCCTAGTGCAGTTTTGAACTTCCTGCAGTTATCACTTTAATACCTAGTTGGATCTAGTAACTCCCCGTATGTGTATGGAGTGCAGTTTGCAACTGAAAAGAAACTTTGTGTTCCCAACAAGCTAGGTGAAGGACGGCTTTCACACACACATATCTCTCAGAACATATCATGAGGAGAGACGTTCGTTCATCTAGCCCAAAAGGATCGGGTTGCAGGAGAATTTTTACTCTTGTTTCTCATTCTGTTTTCTAGTGCCGATATGATGTTCCTGCAGTTTTCACTGTAAAACTGAGTTGGAGCTATTACGTCCCCATATATATATATGGAGTGGTGTTTGCAAATGAAAAGTAACTTTGTGTTCCCAAGAAGCTAGTTGAAGGACGGCTTTCACCCACAGTTTTCTCTCAGACTGTGCATGTGTGTAGGAGTTCGTTCATCTGGCACATAGGGAACTGGTTGCAGGAGAAAATTTTACTCTGTTTTCTCAGTCTGTTTCCTGGTGCCGGTTTTAAGTTCCTGCAGTTTTCACTGTAAAACCGAGTTGGAGCTAGCACATCCCCATATATATGTATGAAGTGAAGTTTGCAACTGAAAAGAAACTTGGGTTCCCAACAAGCTTGGTTAAGGACGGCATACACACACACTTATCTCTCAGAACTGAGCATGTGTATAGACTTTCGTTCATCTAGCACAAAGGGAACGGTTTGCAGGAAAACTTTTACTCTCGTTTCTCAGTCTGTTTCCAAGTGGCGGTATGAATTTCCTGCAGATTTCACTGTGAAACCGAGTTGGAGCTAGTACCAACCCATATATATTTATGGAGTGTGGTTTGCAACTGAAAAGAAACTTTGTGTTCCCAATAAGCTAGGTGAAGGACGGTTTTCACACACAAATATCTCTCAGAACTGAACATGTGGAGAGACGTTCGTTCATATAGCACAAAATGAAAGGTTTGCAAAAGAATCTTTTACTCTTGTTTCTCAGTCTGTTTCCTAGTGCCAGTTTGAAGTTCCTGCAGTTATCACTTTAATATCGAGTTGGTTCTAGTAACTCCCCGTATATGTGTATGAAGTGGAGTTAACAACTGAAAAGAACTTTGTGTTCCCAACAAGCTAGGTGAAGGACGGTTTTCACACACACATATCTCTCACCCTTGTGCATGTGGAGAGACGTTCGTTCATATAGAACAAAATGAAAGGGTTGCAAAAGAATCTTTTACTCTGGTTTCTCAGTCTGTTTTCTAGTGCCAGTTTGAAGTTCCTGCAGTTTTCACTTTAAAACCGTGTTGGAGCTAGTAAATACCCGTATATGTGTATGGAGTGGAGTTTGCAGCTGAAAAGAAACTTTGTGTTCCCAACAAGCTAGGTGAAGTGCGGCTTTCAAACACAGTTATCTCTCAGAACTGAGCATGTGGAGAGACGTTCGTTCTTCTAGCTACAATAGGAAAGGATTTCAGGAAAAACATTATATCTGGTTTGTCAGACAGTTTCCTAGTGCCTGTTTGAAGTTCCTGCAGTTTTCCCTTTAAAATAAAGTTGGAGCTAGTACTTCCCCATATTTATAATGGATTGGTGTTTGCAACTGTAAAGAAACGTTGTGTTCCCTACAAGCTAGATGAAGGACGGCTTTCACACACACTTTTCTGTCAGAAATGAGCATGTGGAGAGACGTTCTTTCATCTAGCACCAAGGGAACGGTTTGCTGTAGAAAATTTATCTCTGGTTTCTCAGTGTTTTTCCTAGTGCCGGTTTGAATTTCCTGCAGTTTTCACTGTAAAGCCGTGTTGCAGCTAGTACCTCCTCATATATATGTATGGAGTGTAGTTTGCAACTGAAAAGAAACTTTGTGTTCCCAACAAGGTATTTGAAGGACGGCTTTCACACACAATTATCTCAAAATTGAGCATATGGAGAGACGTTCTTTCATCTAGCACAAAGGGAAACGTTTGCAGGATAAACCATTTCTCTGCTTTCACAGTCTGTTTCCTACTGCCGGTTTGAAGTTCCTGCAGTATTCATTGTAAAACTAGTTGATTCTAGTACCACCCCTTATATGTATATGGAATGTATTTTGCAACAGAAAAGAAACTTTTTGTTCCAAAATAGCTAGGTCAAGGACGGTTTTCACACACAAGTATCTCTCAGAACTTAGCATGTGGAGAGACGTTCATTCATATAGCACAAATTGAAAGGGTTGCAGAAGAATCTTTTACTCTGGTTTCTCAGACTGTTTCCAAGTTCCTGTTTGATATTCCTGCTGTTTTCATTTTAAAACAGAGTTGGAGCTAGAAACTTCCTGTGTATATGTATGGAGTGGAGTTTGCAACTGAAAAGAAACTTTGTGTTCCCAACAGGCTAGGTGAAGGGCGGCTTTCACACACACATATCTGTCAGAACTGGGCATGTGGGAAACTTTCATTCATCTAGCACAAATGGAACGGTTTGCAGGAGAAACTTTTACTCTGGTTTCTCAGTCTGATTCTTAATGCCGGTTGAACTTCCTGCAGTTTTAACTGTAAAACTTAGTTGGAGCTATTACGTCCACATATATATGTATGGAGTGGAGTTAGCAACTGAAAAGAAACTTGGGTTCCCAACAAGCTCTTTTAAGGACGTCTTTCAAACACACTTATCTCTCAGACCTGAGCATGAAGAGTGATGTTCGTTCTTCTAGCACCAATAGGTACGGTGTGCAGGAGAAACTTTATCTCTGGTTTCTCAGTCTGTTTCCTAGTGCCTGTTTGAATTTCCTGCAGTTTTCCCTGTAAAACAGAGTTGGAGCTAGTACCTACCCGTATATATATATGTGTTGGAGTTTGCAACTGAAAAGAAACTTTTAGTTCCCAACAAGCTAGGTGAAAGACGGCTTTCACACACAATTTTCTGTCAGATCTGAGCGTGTGGAGAGACGTTCGTTCATCTAGCACCAAGGAAACAGTTTGCAGGAGAAAAGTTATCTCTGGTTTCTCAGTCTGTTTCCTAGTGCCGGTTTGAAGTTCCTGCAGTTTTCACTGTAAAGCCGTGTTGCAGCTAGTACCACCCCATATATATGTATGTAGTGTAATTTGCAACTGAAAAGAAACTATGTGTTCCCAACAAGCTAGTTGAAGGACGGCTTTCACACACAATTATCTCTCAGAATAGAGCATGTGGAGAGACGTTCGTTCATCTAGCACAAAGGGAAATGTTTGCAGGAGAAACTTTTACTCTGGTTTCACAGTCTATTTCCTAGTGCCGGTTTGAAGTTCCTGCAGTATTCACTATAAAACTAGTTGGTTCTAGTACCTACCCTTATATTTATATGGGGTGTAAATTGCAACAGAAAAGAAAATTAGTGTACCCATAAAGCTAGGTGAAGGACGGTTTTCACACACACTATCTCTCAGAACTGAGCATGTGGAGAGACGTTCGTTCATAGAGAACAAATTGAAAGGATTGCAGAAGAAACTTTTACTCTGGTTTCTCAATCTGTTTCCTAGTGCCGGTTTGTTATTCCTGCTTTTTTCTCTTTAAAAACGAATTGGAGCTAGAAACTCCCCGTATATATTTATGGAGTGGAGTTTGCAACTGAAAAGAAACTTTGTGTTCCCAACCAGCTAGGTGAAGGACGGCTTTCACACACAATTATTTCTCAGAACTGAGCATGTGGAGAGACGTTCGTTCATCTAGCACAAAGAAACGGGTTGCAGGAAACTTTTACTCTGGATTCTCAGTCTTTTTCCTAGTGCCGGTTTGAAGTTCCTGCAGTTTTCACAGTCAAACCGAGTTGGAGCTAGCACATCCCCTTATATATATATGGAATGGAGTTTGCAACTGAAAAGAAACTTGGGTTCCCAACAAGCTAGGTGAAGGGCGGCTTTCACACACACTTATCTCTCAGAACTGAGCTTGTGGAGAGACGTTCGTTCTTCTAGCACAAAGGGAATGGGTTGAAGGAGAAACTTTTTCTCTGGATTCTCAGACTGTTTCCTAGTGCCAGTTTGAAGTTCCTGCAGTTTTCACTGTAAAACTGATTTGGATCTATTACCTCCCCATATATATGTATGGAGTGGTGTTTGCAACCTAATAGAAACTCTGTGTTCCCAACAAGCAAGGTGAAGGACGGCTTTCACACACACTTATCTCTCAGACTGAGCATGTGGATAGACGTTCGTTCATCTAGCACAAATGGAACGGATTGCAGGAGAAAATATTACTATGGTTGTTCAGTATGTTTCCTAGTGCCGGTTTGAAGTTCCAAATTTTACACTTTAAAACCGAGTTGGAGTTTGTACCTCCCCATATATATATATGGATTGTAGTTTGCAACTGAAAAGAATCTTTGTGTTCCCAACAAGCTAGGTGATGGACGGCATTCACACACACTTATCTCTCAGAACCTTGCATGTGGAGAGACATTCGTTCATCTAGCAAAAATGGAACAGGTTGCAGGTAAACTTTTACTCGTTTTTCACAGTCTATTTCCTAGAGCCGGGTTGAAATTCCTGCAGTTTTCACTGTAAAACCGATTTTGAGCTAGTACCTCGACATATATATGTGTGGAGTGGAGTTTGCAACTGAAAAGAAACTTTGTGTTCCCAACAAGGTAAGTGAAGGACGGCTTTCTCACACACTTATCTCTCAGATCTTAGCATGTGGAGAGATATTCGTTCATATAGCACAAATGGAATGGTTTGCAGGAGAAATTTTACTCTGGTTTCTCAGTCTGTTTCCTAGTGGCGGTTTGAATTTCCTGCACATTTCACTGTAAAACAGAGTTGAACATAGTACCTCCCCATATATTTGTATGGAGTGGAGTTTGCAACTAAAAAGAAACTTTGTGTTCCCAAAAATCTAGGAGAAGGTCGGTTTTCACACACACATATCTCTCAGAACTGAGCATGTGGAGACAGTTTCGTTCATATAGAACAATGTGAAAAGGTTGTAGTGGAATCTTTTACTCTGGTATCTCAGTCTGTTTCATAGTGCCTGTTTGAATTTACTGCAATTTTCACTGTAAAAAAGAGTTGGAGCTATTACCTCCCCATATGTATGTATGGAGTGGTGTTTGCAACTGAAAAGAAACTTTGTGTTCCCAACAAGCTAAGTGAAGTGCGGCTTTCACACACAGTTATCTCTCAGAACTGAGCATGTGGAGAGACGTTCGTCTTCTAGCAACAATAGGAAAGGATTTCAGGAAAAACTTTATCTCTGGGTTCTCAGTCTGTTTCCTAGAGCCTGTTTGAAGTTCCTGCAGTTTTCCCTGTAAAATAGAGTTGGAGCTAGTACTTCCCCATATATATAATTGATTGGTGTTTGCAACTGTAAAGAAACTTTGTGTTCCCTACAAGTTAAATGAAGGACGTCTTTCAAACACACTTATCTCTCAGAACTGAGCATGAGGAGTGATGTTCGTTCTTCTAGCACGAATAGGTACGGTTTGCAGGAGAAACTTTATCTCTGGTTTCTCAGTCTGTTTCCTAGTGCCTGTTTGAAGTTCCTGCAGTTTTCCCTGTAAAACAGAGTTGGAGCTAGTACCTCCCAATATATATATATGTGTTGGAGTTTGCAAATGAAAAGAAACTTTTAGTTCCCAACAAGCTAGGTGAAAGACGGCTTTCACACACAATTTTCTGTCAGATCTGAGCATGTGGAGAGACGTTCGTTCATCTAGCTCCAAGGAAACAGTTTGCAGGAGAAACGTTATCTCTGGTTTCTCAGTCTGTTTCCTAGTGCCGGTATGAAGTTCCTGCAGTTTTCTGTGTAAAGCCGTGTTGCAGCTAGTACCACCCCATATATATGTATGGAGTGTAGTTTGCAACTTAAAAGAAATTTTGTGTACCCAACAAGCTAGTTGAAGGACGGCTTTCACACACAATTATCTCTCAGAATTGAGCATGTGGAGGGATGTTCGTTCATCTAGCACAAAGGGAAACGTTTGTAGGAGAAACTTTTGCTCTGGTTTCACAGTCTATTTCCTAGTGCCGGTTTGAAGTTCCTGCAGTATTCACTGTAAAAACTAGTTGGTTCTTGTACCCCCCCTTATATGTATATGGAGTGTAGTTTGCAACAGAAAAGAAAATTAGTGTTCACAAAAAGCTAGGTGAAGGACGGTTTTCACACACACTATCTCTCAGAACTGAGCATGTGGAGAGACGTTCGTTCATAGAGTACAAATTGAAAGGATTGCAGAAGCATCTTTTACTCTGGTTTCTCTATCTGTTTCCTAGAGCCGGTTTGATATTCCTGCTTTTTTCTCTTTAAAAACGAATTGGAGCTAGAAACCCCCGTATATATGTATGGAGTGGAGTTTGCAACTGAAAAGAAATTTTGTGTTCCCAACATGCTAGGTGAAGTACGGCTTTCACACACACTTATTTCTCAGAACTGAGCATGTGGAGAGACGTTCGTTCTTCTAGTAACAATAGGAAAGGATTTCAGGAAAAACTTTATCTCTGGTTTCTCAGTTTGTTTCCTAGTGCCTGTATGAAGTTCCTGCAGTTTTCCCTATAAAATAGATTTGGAGCTATTACTTCCCCATATATATAATGGATTGGTGTTTGCAACTGTAAAGAAACTTTGTGTTCCCTACAATCTAGATGAAGGAAGGCTTTCTTAACACACTTTTCTGTCAGAAATGAGCATGTGGAGAGACGTTCTTTCATCTAGCACCAAGGGAACGGTTTGCTGTAGAAAAATTATCTCTGGTTTCTCAGTCTGTTTCCTAGTGCCGGTTTGAATTTCCTGCAGTTTTCACTCTAAAGCCGTGTTGCAGTTAGTACCTCCCCATATATATGTATGGAGTGTAGTTTGCAACTGAAAAGAAACTTTTTGTTCCCAACAAGGTATTTGTAGGACGGCTTTCACACACAATTTTCTCTCAGAATTGAGCATATCGAGAGACGTTCTTTCTTTTAGCACAAAGGGAAACGTTTGCAGGAGAAACCTTTTCTCTGCTATCACAGTCTGTTTCCTACTGCCGGTTTGAAGTTCCTGCAGTATTCACTGTAAAATTAGTTGATTCTAGTACCTCCCCTTATATGTATATGGAGTGTAGTTTGCAACAGAAAAGAAACTTTGTGTTCCAAATTAGCTAGGTGAAGGACGGTTTTCACACACAAGTATCTCTCAGAAATTAGCATGTGGAGAGACGTTCATTCATATAGCACAAATTGAAAGGGTTGCAGAAGAATCTTTTACTCTGGTTTCTCAGTCTGTTTCCTAGTGCCTGTTTGATATTCCTGCTCTTTTCAGTTTAAAACCGAGTTGGAGCTAGAAACATCCTGTGTATATATATGGAGTGGAGTTTGCAACTGAAAAGAAACTTTGTGTTCCAAACAGACTAGTTGAAGGGCGGCTTTCACACACACATATCTCTCAGAACTGGGCATGTGGAGAAACTTTCATTCATCTAGCACAAATGGAACGGGTTGCAGGAGAAATTTTACTTTGGTTTCTCAGTCTAATTCTTAGTGCCGTTTAGAAGTTCCTGCAGTTTTCACTGTAAAACTTAGTTGGAGCTAATACATCCACATATATATGTATGGAATGCAGTTAGCAACTGAAATGAAACTTGGGTTCCCAACAAGCTAGTTAAAGGACGTCTTTCAAACACACTTATCTCTCAGAACTGAGCATGAGGAGTGATGTTCGTTCTTCTAGAACCAATAGGTACGGTTTGCAGGAGAAATTTTATCTCTGGTTTCAGATTCTGTTTCCTAGTGCCTGTTTGAAGTTCCTGCAGTTTTCCCTGTAAAACAGAGTTGGAGCTAGTACCTCCCCATATATATATATGTGTTGGAGTTTGCAACTGAAAAGAAACATTTAGTTCCCAACAAGCTAGGTGAAAGACGGCTTTCACACACAATTTTCTGTCAGATCTGAGCATGTGGAGAGACGTTCGTTCATCTAGTTCAAAGGAAAGAGTTTGCAGGTGAAACGTTATCTCTGGTTTCTCAGTCTGTTTCCTAGTGTCGGTTTGAAGTTCCTGCAGTTTTCACTGTAAAGCCGTGTTGCTGCTAGTACCACCCCATATATATGTATGGAGTGTAGTTTGCAAAAGAAAAGAAAATTAGTATTCCCAAAAAGCTAGGTGAAGGTAGGTTTTCACACACACTATCTCTCAGAACTGAGCATGTGGAGAGACGTCCGTTCATAGAGTACAAATTGAAAGGATTGCAGAAGAAACTTTTACTCTGGTTTCTCAAACTGTTTCCTAGTACCGGTTTGTTATTCCTGCTTTTTTCTCTTTAAAAACGAATTAGAGCTAGATACTCCCCGTATATATGTATGGAGTGGAGTTTGCAACTGAAAGAAACTTTGTGTTCCCAACAAGCTAGGTGAAGGACGGCTTTCACACACACTTATTTCTCAGAAATGAGCTTGTGGAGAGACGTTCGTTCATCTAGCACAAAGGAAAAGGGTTGCAGGAAACTTTTACTCTGGATTCTCAGTCTTTTTCCTAGTGCCGGTATGATGTTCCTGCAGTTTTCACTGTAAAACTGAGTTGGAGCTATTACGTCCCCATATATATACATGGAGTGGTGTTTGCAAATGAAAAGTAACTTTGTGTTCCCAAGAAGCTAGTTGAAGGACGGCTTTCACCCACAGTTATCTCTCAGACTGAGCATGTGGGTAGAAGTTCGTTCATCTGGCACATAGGGAACTGGTTGCAGGAGAAAACTTTACTCTTTTTTCTCAGTCTGTTTCCTGGTGCCGGTTTTAAGTTCCTGCAGTTTTCACTGTAAAACCGAGTTGGAGCTAGCACATCCCCATATATATGTATGAAGTGAAGTTTGCAACTGAAAAGAAACTTGGGTTCCCAACAAGCTTGGTTAAGGACGGCATACACACACACTTATCTCTCAGAACTGAGCATGTGTATAGACGTTCGTTCATCTAGCACAAAGGGAACGGTTTGCAGGAAAACTTTTACTCTCGTTTCTCAGTCTGTTTCCAAGTGGCGGTATGAATTTCCTGCAGATTTCACTGTAAAACCGAGTTGGAGCTAGTACCAACCCATATATATTTATGGGGTGCGGTTTGCAACTGAAAAGAAACTTTGTGTTCCCAATAAGCTAGCTGAAGGACGGTTTTCACACACAAATATCTCTCAGAACTGAACATGTGGAGAGACGTTCGTTCATATAGCACAAAATGAAAGGTTTGCAGAATAATCTTTACTCATTTTTCTCACTCTGTTTCCTAGTGCCGGTTTGAATTTCCTGCAGTTATCACTTTAATATCGAGTTGGTTCTAGTAACTCCCCGTATATGTGTATGAAGTGGAGTTAGCAACTGAAAAGAACTTTGTGTTCCCAACAAGCTAGGTGAAGGACGGTTTTCACACACACATATCTCTCACCATTGCGCATGTGGAGAGACGTTCGTTCATATAGAACAAAATGAAAGGTTTGCAAAAGAATCTTTTACTCTGGTTTCTCAGTCTGTTTCCTAGTGCCAGTTTGAAGTTCCTGCAGTTTTCACTTTAAAACCGTGTTGGAGCTAGTAAATACCCGTATATGTGTATGGATTGGAGTTTGCAGCTGAAAAGAAACTTTGTGTTCCCAAAAATCTAGGAGAAGGACGGTTTTCACACACACATATCTCTCAGAAGTGAGCATGTGGTGAGAGTTTCGTTCATATAGAACAAAGTGAAAGGGTTGCATAAGAATCTTTTACTCTGGTTTCTCAGTCTGTTTCATAGTGCCAGTTTGAATTTACTGCAATTTTCACTGTAAAAAGATTTGGAGCTCTTACCACCCCATATGTATATATGGAGTGGTGTTTGCAACTGAAAAGAAACTTTGTGTTCCCAACAAGCTAGGTGAAGTGCGGCTTTCAAACACAGTTATCTCTCAGAACTGAGCATGTGGAGAGACGTTCGTTCTTCTAGCTACAATAGGAAAGGATTTCAGGAAAAACATTATATCTGGTTTGTCAGACAGTTTCCTAGTGCCTGTTTGAAGTTCCTGCAGTTTTCCCTTTAAAATAAAGTTGGAGCTAGTACTTCCCCATATTTATAATGGATTGGTGTTTGCAACTGTAAAGAAACGTTGTGTTCCCTACAAGCTAGATGAAGGACGGCTTTCACACACACTTTTCTGTCAGAAATGAGCATGTGGAGAGACGTTCTTTCATCTAGCACCAAGGGAACGGTTTGCTGTAGAAAATTTATCTCTGGTTTCTCAGTGTTTTTCCTAGTGCCGGTTTGAATTTCCTGCAGTTTTCACTGTAAAGCCATGTTGCAGCTAGTACCTCCTCATATATATGTATGGAGTGTAGTTTGCAACTGAAAAGAAACTTTGTGTTCCCAACAAGGTATTTGAAGGACGGCTTTCACACACAATTATCTCAAAATTGAGCATATGGAGAGACGTTCTTTCATCTAGCACAAAGGGAAACGTTTGCAGGAGAAACCATTTCTCTGCTTTCACAGTCTGTTTCCTACTGCCGGTTTGAAGTTCCTGCAGTATTCATTGTAAAACTAGTTGATTCTAGTACCACCCCTTATATGTATATGGAATGTATTTTGCAACAGAAAAGAAACTTTTTGTTCCAAAATAGCTAGGTCAAGGACGGTTTTCACACACAAGTATCTCTCAGAACTTAGCATGTGGAGAGACGTTCATTCATATAGCACAAATTGAAAGGGTTGCAGAAGAATCTTTTACTCTGGTTTCTCAGTCTGTTTCCAAGTTCCTGTTTGATATTCCTGCTGTTTTCATTTTAAAACAGAGTTGGAGCTAGAAATTTCCTGTGTATATGTATGGAGTGGAGTTTGCAACTGAAAAGAAACTTTGTGTTCCCAACAGGCTAGGTGAAGGGCGGCTTTCACACACACATATCTGTCAGAACTGGGCATGTGGAGAAACTTTCATTCATCTAGCACAAATGGAACGGTTTGCAGGAGAAACTTTTACTCTGGTTTCTCATTCTGATTCTTAATGCCGGTTGAACTTCCTGCAGTTTTAACTGTAAAACTTAGTTGGAGCTATTACGTCCACATATATATGTATGGAGTGGAGTTAGCAACTGAAAAGAAACTTGGGTTCCCAACAAGCTCTTTTAAGGACGTCTTTCAAACACACTTATCTCTCAGACCTGAGCATGAAGAGTGATGTTCGTTCTTCTAGCACCAATAGGTACGGTGTGCAGGAGAAACTTTATCTCTGGTTTCTCAGTCTGTTTCCTAGTGCCTGTTTGAATTTCCTGCAGTTTTCCCTGTAAAACAGAGTTGGAGCTAGTACCTACCCGTATATATATATGTGTTGGAGTTTGCAACTGAAAAGAAACTTTTAGTTCCCAACAAGCTAGGTGAAAGACGGCTTTCACACACAATTTTCTGTCAGATCTGAGCGTGTGGAGAGACGTTCGTTCATCTAGCACCAAGGAAACAGTTTGCAGGAGAAAAGTTATCTCTGGTTTCTCAGTCTGTTTCCTAGTGCCGGTTTGAAGTTCCTGCAGTTTTCACTGTAAAACCGTGTTGCAGCTAGTACCACCCCATATATATGTATGTAGTGTAATTTGCAACTGAAAAGAAACTATGTGTTCCCAACAAGCTAGTTGAAGGACGGCTTTCACACACAATTATCTCTCAGAATAGAGCATGTGGAGAGACGTTCGTTCATCTAGCACAAAGGGAAATGTTTGCAGGAGAAACTTTTACTCTGGTTTCACAGTCTATTTCCTAGTGCCGGTTTGAAATTCCTGCAGTATTCACTATAAAAACTAGTTGGTTCTAGTACCTACCCTTATATTTATATGGGGTGTAAATTGCAACAGAAAAGAAAATTAGTGTACCCATAAAGCTAGGTGAAGGACGGTTTTCACACACACTATCTCTCAGAACTGAGCATGTGGAGAGACGTTCGTTCATAGAGAACAAATTGAAAGGATTGCAGAAGAAACTTTTACTCTGGTTTCTCAATCTGTTTCCTAGTGCCGGTTTGTTATTCCTGCTTTTTTCTCTTTAAAAACGAATTGGAGCTAGAAACTCCCCGTAGATATTTATGGAGTGGAGTTTGCAACTGAAAAGAAACTTTGTGTTCCCAACCAGCTAGGTGAAGGACGGCTTTCACACACAATTATTTCTCAGAACTGAGCATGTGGAGAGACGTTCGTTCATCTAGCACAAAGAAACGGGTTGCAGGAAACTTTTACTCTGGATTCTCAGTCTTTTTCCTAGTGCCGGTTTGAAGTTCCTGCAGTTTTCACAGTCAAACCGAGTTGGAGCTAGCACATCCCCTTATATATATATGGAATGGAGTTTGCAACTGAAAAGAAACTTGGGTTCCCAACAAGCTAGGTGAAGGGCGGCTTTCACACACACTTATCTCTCAGAACTGAGCTTGTGGAGAGACGTTCGTTCTTCTAGCACAAAGGGAATGGGTTGAAGGAGAAACTTTTTCTCTGGATTCTCAGGCTGTTTCCTAGTGCCAGTTTGAAGTTCCTGCAGTTTTCAATGTAAAACTGATTTGGATCTATTACCTCCCCATATATATGTATGGAGTGGTGTTTGCAACCTAATAGAAACTCTGTGTTCCCAACAAGCAAGGTGAAGGACGGCTTTCACACACACTTATCTCTCAGACTGAGCATGTGGATAGACGTTCGTTCATCTAGCACAAATGGAACGGATTGCAGGAGAAAATATTACTATGGTTGTTCAGTATGTTTCCTAGTGCTGGTTTGAAGTTCCAAATTTTACACTTTAAAACCCAGTTGGAGTTTGTACCTCCCCATATATATATATATGGATTGTAGTTTGCAACTGAAAAGAATCTTTGTGTTCCCAACAAGCTAGGTGATGGACGGCTTTCACACACACTTATCTCTCAGAACTGAGCTTGTGGAGAGACGTTCGTTCTTGTAACACAAAGGGAATGGGTTGAAGGAGAAACGTTTACTCTGGATTCTCAGTCTCTTTCCTAGTGCCGGTTTGAATTTCCTTCAGTTTTCACTGTAAAACTGAGTTGGATCTATTACCTCCCTTTATATATGTATGGAGTGGTGTTTGCAACTGAATGCAATCTTTGTGTTTCCAACAAGCAAGGTGAAGGAAGGCTTTCACACACACTTCACTCTCAGAATGAGCATGTGGATAGACGTTCGTTCATCTAGCACAAATGGAACGGATTGCAGGAGAAAATTTTACTATGGTTATTCAGTATGATTCCTAGTGCCGGTTTGAAGTTCCAACAGTTTACACTTTAATACAGAGTTGGAGCTTGTACCTCCCCATATAAATGTATGGAGTTTAGTTTGCAACTGAAAAGAATCTTTGAGTTCCCAACAAGCTAGTTGAAGTACGGCATTCACACACACTTATCTCTCAGAACCTAGAATGTGGAGAGACATTCGTTCATCTAGCAATAATGGAAAAGGTTGCAGGTAAACTTTTACTCGTTTTTCTCAGTCTATTTCCTAGTGCCGGTTGAAGTTCCTTCCGTTTTCACTGTAAAACCGATTTTGAGCTAGTACCTCGACATATATATATATGGAGTGGAGTTTGTAAATGAAAAGTAACTTTGTGTTCCCAACAAGCTAAGTGAAGGACGGCTTTCTCACACACTTATCTCTCAGACCCTAGCATGTGGAGAGACATTCGTTCATCTAGCACAAAGGGAACGGGTTGTAGTAGAAATTTTACTCTGGTTTCTCAGTCTATTTCCTAGTGCCTTTTTGAAGTTCCTGCAATTTTCACTGTAAAACCGATTTGGAGCTAGTACCACCCCATATGTATGTATGGATTCGAGTTTGCAACTGAAAAGTAACTTTGTGTTCCCAACTAGCTAGGTGAAGGACGGCTTTCACACACACTTATCTCTCAGAACCTAGCATGTGGAGAGACATTCGTTCATCTAGCACAAAGGGAACGTGTTCCAGGGAAAATTTTACTCTGGTTTCTCAGTCTGTTTCCAAGTGCCTGTTTGAATTACATGCAGTTTTCACTGAAAAACTAGTTGATTCTTGTACCTCCTCATATATATATACGGAGTGTAGTTTGCAGCTGAAAAAAAAACATTGTGTTCCCAAAAATCTATATGAAGTACTGTTTTCACTCACACCTATCTCTCAGAAATGATCATGTGGAGAGAATTTCGTTCATATAGCACAAAGTGAAAGGTTTGCAGAAGAATTTTTACTCTTTTTTCTCACTATGTTTCCTAGTGCCGGTTTGAATTTCCTGCAGTTATCACTTTAATACCGAGTTGGTTCTAGTAACTCCCTGTATATGTGTATGGAGTGGAGTCAGCAACTGAAAAGAAACTTTGTGTTCCCAACAAGCTAGGTGAAGGACGGCTTTCACACACACATATCTCTCAGAACATATCATGTGGAGAGACGTTCGTTCATCTAGCCCAAATGGAACGGGTTGCAGGAGACAATTTTACTATGGTTTTTCAGTATGTTTCCTAGTGCCGGTTAGAATTTCCAGCAGTTTACAAATTAAAAGCGAGTTGGAGCTTGTACCTCCCCATATATATGTATGGAGTGTAGTTTGCAATTGAAAAGAATCTTTGTGTTCCCAACAAGCTAGATGAAGGACGGCATTCACACACACTTACCTCTCAGAACTGAGCATGTTGAGAGACTATCGTTCTTCTAGCAAAAATGGAATGGGTTGCAGAAGAAACTTTTACTCTGGTTTCTCATTTTGTTTCCTAGTGCCGGTTTGAAGTTCCTGCAGTTTTCACCGTAAATCTGATTTGGATCTAGTACCACCCCATATATAGGTATTGAGTGGAGTTTGCAACTGAAAAGAAACTTGGGTTCCCAACAAGCTAGGTGAAGGGCGGCTCTCACACACACATATCTCTCAGAACTGAGCTTGTGGAGAGACGTTCGTTCCTCTAGCACAAAGGGATTGGGTTGAAGTAGAAACTTTTACTCTGGATTCTCAGTCTGTTTCCTAGTGCCGGTTTATTGTTCCTGCAGTTTTCACTGTAAAAGTGAGTTGGATCTATTACCTCCCCATATATATGTATGGAGTGGTGTTTGCAACTGAAAAGAATCTGTGTTCCCAACAAGCAAGTTGAATAACGGCTTTCACATACACTAATATCTCAGAATGAGCATGTGGATAGACGTTCGTTCATCTAGCACAAATGGAACGGATTGCAGGAGAAAATTTTACTATGGTTTTTCAGTATGTTTCCTAGTGCCGGTTTGAAGTTCCAGCAATTTACACTTTAATATCGAGTTGGAGCTTGTACCTCTCCATATATATGTATGGAGAGTTGTTTGCTACTGAAAAGAATCTTTGTGTTCCCAACAAGCGAGATGATGGACGGCATTCACACACATTTATCTCTCAGAACCTAGCATGTGGAGAGACATTCGTTCATCTAGCAAAAATGGAACAGGTTGCAGTAGAAACTTTTACTCTGGTTTCTCAGTCTATTTCCTAGTGCCTTTTTGAAGTTCCTGCAGTATTCACTGTAAAACCGAGTTGGAGCTAGCACCTCCCCATATATATGTATGGAGTGGAGTTTGCAACTTAAAAGAATCTTGGGTTCCCAACAAGCTTGGTGAAGAATGGCTTTCACACACACATACCTCTCAGAACTGAGCATGTTGTTAGATGTTCGTTCATCTAGCACAAAGTGAACGGTTTGCAGGAAAACTTTTACTCTTGTTTCTATGTCTGGTTCCTAGTGCCTGTTTGGGGTTCCTGCATTTTTCACTGTAAAACCGAGTTTCAGCTACTACTTCCCCATATATATGTATGGAGTGGAATTTGCAAATGAAAAGGAAAATTGTATTCCCAACAAGCTATATGCTGATGGGCTTTCACACACACTTATCTCTAAGAACTGAGCATGTGGAGAGACGTTCGTTCTTCTAGCTCAGTGGGAACGGGTTGCTTGATAAACTTTTACTCTCGTTTCTCAGTCTGTTTCCTACTGGCTGTTTGAATTTCCTGCAGTTTTCACTGTAAAACCGAGTTTGAGCTAGTACCAACCCTTATATATTTATGGAATGGGTTTTGCAAGTGAAAAGAAACTTTGTGTTCCCAACAAGCTAGGTGAAAGACGGCTTTCACACACATATATCTCTCAAAACTGGGCATGTGGAGAGACGTTCGTTCATCTAGCCTAAATGGAACGGGTTGCAGGAGGAACTTTACTCTGGTTTCTCAGTCTGATTCTTAGTGCCGGTTTGATTTTCCTGCACTTTTCACTGTAAAACTGAGTTGGAGCTATTACGTTCAAATTTATATGTATGGAGTGGAGTTAGCAACTGAAAAGAATCTTGGATTCCCAACAAGCATGTTGAAGGATGGCTTTCAAACACACTTTTCTCTCAGAACTGAGCATGTGGAGAGACGTTCGTTCATCTAGCACAAAGGGAACGGGTTGCAGGAGAAACTTTTACTCTGGTTTCTCATTCTGTTTCCTAGTGCCGGTTTGAAGTTCCTGCAGTTTTCACTGTAAAACAGAGTTGGAGCTAGTACCTCCCCATATATATGTATGGAGTGGAGTTTGCAAGTGAAAAGTAACTTTGTGTACCCAACAAGCTAGGTGAAGAACAGGTTTCACTCACACATATTTCTCAGAACTTAGCATGTGGGGAGACGTTCTTTCATCTAGCAAGAAGGGAACGGGTTACAGGAGAAAGTATTACTCTGGTATATGTGTCTGTTTCCTAGGGCCTGTTTGATGTTCCTACAGTTTTCAGTGTAAAACCGAGTTGGAGCTAGTACCTCCCCATATATATGTATGAAGTGCTGTTTGCAACTGAAAAGAAACTTTGTGTTCCCAACAATCTACGTGAAGTACGGCTTTCACACTCATTTATCTCCCAGAAATGAGCATGTTGAGAGACGTTTGTTCATCTAGCACAAAGGGAACGGGTTGTAGGAAAACGTTTATTTTGTTTCTCAGTCTGTTTCCTATTGCCTGTATGAAGTTCCTACAGTTTTCACTGTAAAACAGAGTTGGAGCTAGTACTTCCCCATATATATGGATGGAGTGGGGTTTGCAACTGAAAAGAAACTTTGTGTTCCCAACAAGCTAGGTGAAGTATGACATTCAAACACACTTATCTCTCAGAACTTGACATGTGGAGAGACTTTCGTTCATCTAGCACCAAGGGAACGGTGTGCAGGAAAACTTTTACTCTGGTTATGCAGTCTGTTTCCTAGTGCCTGTTTGAATTTCCTAGAGTATTTACAGTAAAACCGAGTTGGAGATAGTACATCCCCATATATATGTATGGATTTTAGTTTGCAACTGAAAAGAAACTTTGTGTTCCCAACAAACTAGGTGAAGGACGGCTTTCACACACAATTATCTCTCAGAATCTAGCATGTGGAGACACGTTCGTTCATATAGCCCAAAGGGAACGGGTTGCAGGGAAACTTTTTCTCTGGTTTATCAGTCTGTTTCCTAGTGCCTGTTTGAAGTTCCTGCAGTTTTCCCTGTAAAACAGAGTTGGAGCTAGTACCTTCCCATATATATATATGTGTTGGAGTTTGCAACTGAAAAGAAACATTTAGTTCCCAACAAGCTAGGTGAAAGACGGCTTTCACACACAATTTTCTGTCAGATCTGAGCATGTGGAGAGACGTTCGTTCATCTAGTTCAAAGGAAACAGTTTGCAGGTGAAACGTTATCTCTGGTTTCTCAGTCTGTTTCCTAGTGTCGGTTTGAAGTTCCTGCAGTTTTCACTGTAAAGCCGTGTTGCTGCTAGTACCACCCCATATATATGTATGGAGTGTAGTTTGCAAAAGAAAAGAAAATTAGTATTCCCAAAAAGCTAGGTGAAGGTAGGTTTTCACACACACTATCTCTCAGAACTGAGCATGTGGAGAGACGTCCGTTCATAGAGTACAAATTGAAAGGATTGCAGAAGAATCTTTTACTCTGGTTTCTCAAACTGTTTCCTAGTACCGGTTTGTTATTCCTGCTTTTTTCTCTTTAAAAACGAATTAGAGCTAGAAACTCCCCGTATATATGTATGGAGTGGAGTTTGCAACTGAAAGAAACTTTGTGTTCCCAACAAGCTAGGTGAAGTACGGCTTTCACACACACTTATTTCTCAGAAATGAGCTTGTGGAGAGACGTTCGTTCATCTAGCACAAAGGAAAAGGGTTGCAGGAAACTTTTACTCTGGATTCTCAGTCTTTTTCCTAGTGCCGGTTTTAAGTTCCTGCAGTTTTCACAGTCAAACCTTGTTGGAGCTAGCACATCCTCATATATATGTATGGAGTGGAGTTTGCAACTGAAAAGAAACTTGGGTTCCCAACAAGCTAGGTGAAGGGTGGCTTTCACACACATTTATCTCTCAGAACTGAGCTTGTGGAGAGACGTTCGTTCTTGTAGCACAAAGGGAATGGGTTGAAGGAGAAACGTTTACTCTGGATTCTCAGTCTGTTTCCTAGTGCCGGTTTGAATTTCCTTCAGTTTTCACTGTAAAACTGAGTTGGATCTATTACCTCCCTTTATATATGTATGGAGTGGTGTTTGCAACTGAATGCAATCTTTGTGTTTCCAACAAGCAAGGTGAAGGAAGGCTTTCACACACACTTCACTCTCAGAATGAGCATGTGTATAGACGTTCGTTCATCTAGCACAAATGGAACGGATTGCAGGAGAAAATTTTACTATGGTTATTCAGTATGATTCCTAGTGCCGGTTTGAAGTTCCAACAGTTTACACTTTAATACAGAGTTGGAGCTTGTACCTCCCCATATAAATGTATGGAGTTTAGTTTGCAACTGAAAAGAATCTTTGAGTTCCCAACAAGCTAGTTGAAGTACGGCATTCACACACACTTATCTCTCAGAACCTAGAATGTGGAGAGACATTCGTTCATCTAGCAATAATGGAAAAGGTTGCAGGTAAACTTTTACTCGTTTTTCTCAGTCTATTTCCTAGTGCCGGTTGAAGTTCCTTCCGTTTTCACTGTAAAACCGATTTTGAGCTAGTACCTCGACATATATATGTATGGAGTGGAGTTTGTAAATGAAAAGTAACTTTGTGTTCCCAACAAGCTAAGTGAAGGACGGCTTTCTCACACACTTATCTCTCAGACCCTAGCATGTGGAGAGACATTCGTTCATCTAGCACAAAGGGAACGGGTTGTAGTAGAAATTTTACTCTGGTTTCTCAGTCTATTTCCTAGTGCCTTTTTGAAGTTCCTGCAATTTTCACTGTAAAACCGATTTGGAGCTAGTACCACCCCATATGTATGTATGGATTCGAGTTTGCAACTGAAAAGTAACTTTGTGTTCCCAACTAGCTAGGTGAAGGACGGCTTTCACACACACTTATCTCTCAGAACCTAGCATGTGGAGAGACATTCGTTCATCTAGCACAAAGGGAACGTGTTCCAGGGAAAATTTTACTCTGGTTTCTCAGTCTGTTTCCAAGTGCCTGTTTGAATTACATGCAGTTTTCACTGAAAAACTAGTTGATTCTTGTACCTCCTCATATATATATACGGAGTGTAGTTTGCAGCTGAAAAAAAAACATTGTGTTCCCAAAAATCTATATGAAGTACTGTTTTCACTCACACCTATCTCTCAGAAATGATCATGTGGAGAGAATTTCGTTCATATAGCACAAAGTGAAAGGTTTGCAGAAGAATTTTTACTCTTTTTTCTCACTATGTTTCCTAGTGCCGGTTTGAATTTCCTGCAGTTATCACTTTAATACCGAGTTGGTTCTAGTAACTCCCTGTATATGTGTATGGAGTGGAGTCAGCAACTGAAAAGAAACTTTGTGTTCCCAACAAGCTAGGTGAAGGACGGCTTTCACACACACATATCTCTCAGAACATATCATGTGGAGAGACGTTCGTTCATCTAGCCCAAATGGAACGGGTTGCAGGAGACAATTTTACTATGGTTTTTCAGTATGTTTCCTAGTGCCGGTTAGAATTTCCAGCAGTTTACAAATTAAAAGCGAGTTGGAGCTTGTACCTCCCCATATATATGTATGGAGTGTAGTTTGCAATTGAAAAGAATCTTTGTGTTCCCAACAAGCTAGATGAAGGACGGCATTCACACACACTTACCTCTCAGAACTGAGCATGTTGAGAGACTATCGTTCTTCTAGCAAAAATGGAATGGGTTGCAGAAGAAACTTTTACTCTGGTTTCTCATTTTGTTTCCTAGTGCCGGTTTGAAGTTCCTGCAGTTTTCACCGTAAATCTGATTTGGATCTAGTACCACCCCATATATAGGTATTGAGTGGAGTTTGCAACTGAAAAGAAACTTGGGTTCCCAACAAGCTAGGTGAAGGGCGGCTCTCACACACACATATCTCTCAGAACTGAGCTTGTGGAGAGACGTTCGTTCCTCTAGCACAAAGGGATTGGGTTGAAGTAGAAACTTTTACTCTGGATTCTCAGTCTGTTTCCTAGTGCCGGTTTATTGTTCCTGCAGTTTTCACTGTAAAAGTGAGTTGGATCTATTACCTCCCCATATATATGTATGGAGTGGTGTTTGCAACTGAAAAGAATCTGTGTTCCCAACAAGCAAGTTGAATAACGGCTTTCACATACACTAATATCTCAGAATGAGCATGTGGATAGACGTTCGTTCATCTAGCACAAATGGAACGGATTGCAGGAGAAAATTTTACTATGGTTTTTCAGTATGTTTCCTAGTGCCGGTTTGAAGTTCCAGCAATTTACACTTTAATATCGAGTTGGAGCTTGTACCTCTCCATATATATGTATGGAGAGTAGTTTGCTACTGAAAAGAATCTTTGTGTTCCCAACAAGCGAGATGATGGACGGCATTCACACACATTTATCTCTCAGAACCTAGCATGTGGAGAGACATTCGTTCATCTAGCAAAAATGGAACAGATTGCAGTAGAAACTTTTACTCTGGTTTCTCAGTCTATTTCCTAGTGCCTTTTTGAAGTTCCTGCAGTATTCACTGTAAAACCGAGTTGGAGCTAGCACCTCCCCATATATATGTATGGAGTGGAGTTTGCAACTTAAAAGAATCTTGGGTTCCCAACAAGCTTGGTGAAGAATGGCTTTCACACACACATACCTCTCAGAACTGAGCATGTTGTTAGATGTTCGTTCATCTAGCACAAAGTGAACGGTTTGCAGGAAAACTTTTACTCTTGTTTCTATATCTGGTTCCTAGTGCCTGTTTGGGGTTCCTGCATTTTTCACTGTAAAACCGAGTTTCAGCTACTACTTCCCCATATATATGTATGGAGTGGAATTTGCAAATGAAAAGGAAAATTGTATTCCCAACAAGCTATATGCTGATGGGCTTTCACACACACTTATCTCTAAGAACTGAGCATGTGGAGAGACGTTCGTTCTTCTAGCTCAGTGGGAACGGGTTGCTTGATAAACTTTTACTCTCGTTTCTCAGTCTGTTTCCTACTGGCTGTTTGAATTTCCTGCAGTTTTCACTGTAAAACCGAGTTTGAGCTAGTACCAACCCTTATATATTTATGGAATGGGTTTTGCAAGTGAAAAGAAACTTTGTGTTCCCAACAAGCTAGGTGAAAGACGGCTTTCACACACATATATCTCTCAAAACTGGGCATGTGGAGAGACGTTCGTTCATCTAGCCTAAATGGAACGGGTTGCAGGAGGAACTTTTACTCTGGTTTCTCAGTCTGATTCTTAGTGCCGGTTTGATTTTCCTGCACTTTTCACTGTAAAACTGAGTTGGAGCTATTACGTTCAAATTTATATGTATGGAGTGGAGTTAGCAACTGAAAAGAATCTTGGATTCCCAACAAGCATGTTGAAGGATGGCTTTCAAACACACTTTTCTCTCAGAACTGAGCATGTGGAGAGACGTTCGTTCATCTAGCACAAAGGGAACGGGTTGCAGGAGAAACTTTTACTCTGGTTTCTCATTCTGTTTCCTAGTGCCGGTTTGAAGTTCCTGCAGTTTTCACTGTAAAACAGAGTTGGAGCTAGTACCTCCCCATATATATGTATGGAGTGGAGTTTGCAAGTGAAAAGTAACTTTGTGTACCCAACAAGCTAGGTGAAGAACAGGTTTCACTCACACATATTTCTCAGAACTTAGCATGTGGGGAGACGTTCTTTCATCTAGCAAGAAGGGAACGGGTTACAGGAGAAAGTATTACTCTGGTATATGTGTCTGTTTCCTAGGGCCTGTTTGATGTTCCTACAGTTTTCAGTGTAAAACCGAGTTGGAGCTAGTACCTCCCCATATATATGTATGAAGTGCTGTTTGCAACTGAAAAGAAACTTTGTGTTCCCAACAATCTACGTGAAGTACGGCTTTCACACTCATTTATCTCCCAGAAATTAGCATGTTGAGAGACGTTTGTTCATCTAGCACAAAGGGAACGGGTTGTAGGAAAACGTTTATTTTGTTTCTCAGTCTGTTTCCTATTGCCTGTATGAAGTTCCTACAGTTTTCACTGTAAAACAGAGTTGGAGCTAGTACTTCCCCATATATATGGATGGAGTGGGGTTTGCAACTGAAAAGAAACTTTGTGTTCCCAACAAGCTAGGTGAAGTATGACATTCAAACACACTTATCTCTCAGAACTTGACATGTGGAGAGACTTTCGTTCATCTAGCACCAAGGGAACGGTGTGCAGGAAAACTTTTACTCTGGTTATGCAGTCTGTTTCCTAGTGCCGGTTTGAATTTCCTAGAGTATTTACAGTAAAACCGAGTTGGAGATAGTACATCCCCATATATATGTATGGATTTTAGTTTGCAACTGAAAAGAAACTTTGTGTTCCCAACAAACTAGGTGAAGGACGGCTTTCACACACAATTATCTCTCAGAATCTAGCATGTGGAGACACGTTCGTTCATATAGCCCAAAGGGAACGGGTTGCAGGGAAACTTTTTCTCTGGTTTCTCAGTCTGTTTCCTAGTGCCTGTTTGAAGTTCCTACAGTTTTCACTGTAAAACCGAGTTGGAGCTATTACCTCTCTATATATATCTATGCAGTGGAGTTTGCAACTGAAAATAAACTTTGTGTTCCCAAGAAGCTAGGTGAAGGACGGCTTTCACACACACTTATCTCTCAGAAATTAGAATGTGGAGGGACGTTCATTCATCTAGCACAAATGGAACGGTTTGCAGGAGAAACTTTTACTCTGGTTTCTCAATCTGTTTCCAAGTGCCTGTTTGAAGTTCCTAGAGTTTTCACTGTAAAAGCGAGTTGGAGCTATTACCTCCCCATATATATCTATGCAGTGGTGTTTGCAACTGAAAATAAACTTTGTGTTCCCAAGAAGCTAGGTGAAGGACGGCTTTCACACACACTTTTCTCTCAGAATTTAGAATGTGGTGGGACTTTCATTCATCTAGCACAAGTGGAACGGGTGGCAGGAGAAACATTTACTCTGGTTTCTTAGTCTGTTTCCAAGTGCCTGTTTGAAGTTCCTGCATTTTTCACTCTAAAATACAGTTGGAGCTAGTACATCCCCATATATATGTATGGAGTGAAATTTGCAAGTGAAAAGAAACTTGGGTTCCCAAGAAACTAATTTAAGGACGGCTTTCACACACAATTATCTTTCCGAACTGAGCATGTAGAGAGACGTACGTTCTTCTAGCATGAAGGGAACGGGTTGCAGGAGGAACTTTTTCTCTGGTTTCTCAGACTTTTTCCTAGTGCCTGTTTTAAGCACCTGCAGTTTTCACTGTAAAACTGAGTTGGAGCTATTAACTCCCCATATATATGTAAGGAGTGGTGTTTGCAACTGAAAGAAACTTTGTGTTCCCAACAAGCTAGTTGAAGGACGGCTTCCACACACACTTATCTCTCAGACTGAGCATGTGGATAGACGTTCGTTCATCTAGCACACAGGGAACGGGTTGCAGGAGAAAATTTACTCTGATTTCTCAGTCTGTTTCCCAGTGCAGGTTTTAAGTTCCTGCAGTTTTCACTGTAAAATTGTGTTGGAGATAGTACCTCCCCATATATATGTATTGGGTGGAATTTGCAACTGAAAAGAAACTTTGTGTTCCCAACAAGCTATTTGAAGGACGGCTTTCACACACAATTATCTTTCAGAGTTGAGCATGTGGAGAGACGTTCGTTCATCTAGCACAAATGGAAAGGTTTGCAGGAGAAACTTTTACTCTGGATACTCAGTCTGATTCCTAGTACCGGTTTGAAGTTCCTGCAGTTTTCACTGTAAATTCTAGTTGGTTCTAGTACCTCGCCATATATATGTATGGAGTGGAGTTTGCAACTGAAAAGAATCTTTGTTTTCCCAACAAGCTAGGTGAAGGACGGTTTTCACACACACATATCTCTCACAATTTATCATTTGGAGAGGAGTTCATTCATATAGCACAAAGTGAAAGGGTTGCAGAAGTATCATTTTCTATGGTTTATCAGTCTGTTTCCTAGGGCCGGTTTGAAGTTCCTGCAGTTTTCACTGTAAAACTGAGTTGGAGGTTTTACGTCCCCTTATATATGTAAGGAGTGGAGTTTGCAACTGAAAAGAAACTTGGGTCCCAATTAAGCTAGGTGAAGGAAGGCTTTCACACACACTTATCACTCAGAACTGAGCATGTGGAGAGACGTTCGTTCATCTAGCCCAAAGGGAAAGGGTTTCAGGAATACTTTTACTCTGGTTTCTCAGTTTGTTTCCTAGAGCATTTTTGAATTTGCTACAGTTTTCACAGTAAAACCGAACTGGAGCTAGTACCATCCCATATATATGTATGTAGAGGAGTTTGCAACTGAAAAGAAACTTTGTGTTCACTACAAGCTAGGTGAAGGACGGCTTTCACACACACTTATCTCTCAGAACCTAGCATGTTAGGCACGTTCCTTCATCTAGCACAATGGGAAAGGGTAGAAGGAAAACATTTACACTGGTTTCTCAGACTGTTTTCTAGTGCTTGTTTGAAATTCCTACAGTTTTTACTGTAAATCAGATTTGGAGCTAGTACCTCCCCATATATATGTATGGACTGGATTTTGCAACTGAAAAGAAACTTTGTGTTCCCAACAAGCTAGTTGAAGGACGGCTTTCACACACATATATCACTCAGAACTGGGCATGTGAAGAGACGTTCGTTCATCTAGCCTAAAGGGAACGGGTTGAATGAGAAACATTTACTCTGGTTTCTCAGTCTGATTCTTAGTTCCGGTTTGATTTTCCTGCACTTTTTACTGTAAAACTGAGTTGGAGCTATTACGTCCACATTTATATGTACGGAGTGGTGTTAGCAACTGAAAAGAAACTTCGGTTCCCAACAAGCAAGTTGAAGGACGGCTTTCAAACACACTTATCTCTCAGAAATGAGCATGTGTAGAGACGTTCGTTCTTCTAGCACCAATAGGAACGGTTTGCAGGAGAAACATTATCTGTAGTTTCTCAGTCTTTTTCCTAGTGCCTGTTTGAAGTTCCTGCAGTTTGCCCTGTAAAATAGAGTTGGAGCTAGTACCTCCCCATATATATATATGGATTGGAGTTTGCATCTGAAAAAAAAATTTGTGTACCCTACAAGCTAGATGAAGGACGGCTTTCACACACACTTATCTCTCAGAACTGAGCATGTGGAGAGACGTTCGTTCAATTAGCACAAAGGGAACGGGTTGCAGGAGAAACTATTACTCTGGTATCTCAGTCTGTTTCCTAGTGCCGCTATGAAGTTCCTGCAGTTTTCACTGTAAAACCGAGTTGGAGCTAGTACCTCCCCATATAAATATGGATTGTAGTTTGCAAGTGAAAAGAAACTTTGTGTTCCCAACAAGCTAGTTGAAGGACGGCTTTCACACACACATTTCTCTCAGAACTGAGCATGTGGAGAGACGTTATTTCATCTAGTACAAAGGGAACAGGTTGCAGGGAAACTATTACTGTGGTTTCTCAGTCTTTTTCCTAGTGCCTGTTTCAAGTTCCTACAGTTTTCACTGTAAAACAGTGTTGTAGCTAATACCTCCCCATATATATCTATGCAGTGGAGTTTGCAACTGAAAAGAAACTATGTGTTCCCAACCAGATAGGGGAAGGACGGCTTTCACACACACTTATCTCTCAGGCCTGAGGTTGTGGAGAGACGTTCGTTGATCTAGCATAAATGGAACTGGTTGCAGGAGAAACTTTACTCAGTATTCTGTCTGTTTGCTAGAGCCGTGTTGAAGTTCCTGCAGTTTATACTGTAAAAAAGTGTTGGAAATAGAATCTACCCATGTATATGTATGGAGTGGAATTTGCAACTCAAAAGAAACTTTGTGTTCCCAATAAGCTAGGTGAAGGGCAGCTTTCACACACACTTATCTCTCGGAACTGAGCTTATGGAGATACGTTCGTTCGTCTATCACAAATGGAACGGGTTTTAGGTGAAAGTTTTACTCTGGATTCTCAGTCTATTTCCTAGTGCTGGTTTGAAGTTCCTGCAGTTTTCACTGTAAAATCGAGTTGGAGCTACTTCATCCAAATATATATGTATGGAGGGGAAATTGCAACTGAAAAGGATGTTTGTGTTCCCAACAATCTAGATGAAGGAAGGCTTTCACACACAGTTATCTCTCAGAACTGAGCATGTGGAAAGACGTTCGTTTATCTAGCAAAAATGGAACAATTTGCAGGAGAATCTTTTACTCTGGTTTCTCAGTCTGTTTCCTAGTGCCTGCTTAAATTTCCTGCAGTTTTCACTGTAAAACAGTGTTGGAGTTAGTACCTCCCTATATATATGTATGGAGTAGAGTTTGCAAATGAAAAGATACTTTGTGTTCCCAACAAGCTAGGTGAAGGACGGCTTTCACACACACTTATCTCTGAGAACCTAGCATGTTGAGAGACATTCGTTCATCTAGAAAATTGGAACGGGTTGCAGGGTAAACTTTACTCTTATTTCTCAGTCTGTTTCCTAGTTCCAGTTTGAAGTTCCTGCAGTTTTCACTGTAAAAACAATTTGGTGCTATTTCCTCCCATATATATATATGGATTGTAGTTTGAAACTGAAAAGAATCTTTGTGTTCCCAAAAAACTAGGTGAAGGACGGTTTACACACACACAACTATCTCTCAGATATGAGCATGAGCAGAGACGTTCATTCATCTAGCACAATGAGTACGGGTTGCAGGAGAAACATTTACTCTGGATACTCAGTCTGATTCCTAGTGCCTGGTTGAAGTTCCGGCAGTTTTCACTGTAAAACCGATTTCGAGCTAGTAACTACCCATATATATTTATGGAGTTGGGTTTGCAACTGAAAAGAAACTTTATATTCCCAACAAGCTAGATGAAGGACGGCTTTCATACACACTTATCTGTCAGAACTGAGCATGTAGAGAGACGTTCTTTCATCTAGCAAAAATGGAATGGTTTGAAGGAGGCTCTTTTACTCTGGTTTCTAAGTCTGTTTCTTATACCCGGGTTGAAATTCCTCCAGTTCTCACTGTAAAACAGAGTTGGATATAAAATCTCCCCATGTATATGTAAGGAGTGGAATTTGCAATTGAAAAGAAAATTTGTGTTACAAAAAAGCTAGGTGAATGACGGATTTCACACACACATTTCTCTCAATACTGAGCATGTGGAGAGACGTTGTTTCATCTAGTAAAAACGGAACGGGTTACAGGAGAAACTTTTACTCTGGTTTCTCAGCATGTTTCCTAGTGCCTGTTTGAAGTTCAAGCAGTTTTCACTGTAAAACCAAGTTGGTTCTAGTACCTCCCCATATATATTTACGTATAGTAGTTTGCAACTGAAAAGAACTTATGTATTCCCAACAAGCTATTTCAAGGATGGCTTTCACAAACTTATCTCTCTGAAATGAGCATGTGGAAAGAAGTTCGTTCATATAGCACAAAGTGAAAATGTTGCATATGAATCTATTACTGTGGTTTCTCACTCTGTTTCCTAGTGCCAGTTTGAAGTTCCTGCTTTTTTCACTGTAAAACAGAGTTGGAGCTAGTAACTCCCATATATATGTATGCAGTGGTATTTGCAACTGAAAAGTAAATTTCTGTTCCCAACAAGCTAGGTGAATGGCGGCTTTAACACACAATTATCTCTCAAAACAGAGCATGTGGAGAGACGTTGATTCATCTAGCAAAAACGGAACGGGTTACAGGAGAAACATTTACTCTGGTTTCTCAGCATATTTCCTAGTGCCTGTTTGAAGTTCCAGCAGTTTTCACTATAAAACAGAGTGGGTGCTTGAACCTCCCCATATATATATATGGATTGTAGTTTTCAACTTAAAAGAAAATATGTGTTCCCAACAAGCTAGTTGAAGCACGTCTTTCACACACACGTATGTCACAAAACTGATCATATGGACAGACGTTCATTCACGTAGCACAAAGGGAAAGGTTTGTAGGAGAAACTTTTACTCTGAGTTCTCTGTCTGTTTCCTACTGCCGGTTTGAATTTCCTGCAGTTTTCACAGTAAACTGAGTTGGAGTTAGTACCGCCCCATATGAAAGGATTGGTGTTTGCAAAGGAAAAGAATCTTTGTGTTCCCAACAAACTAGTTGAAGTACGGCTTTCATACACACTTATCTCTCAGATCCTAGCATGTGTAGAAACATTCGTTCATCTAGCACAAAAAGAAAAGCTTGCAGTAGAAAGTTATACTCTGGTTTCTAAGTCTGTTTCCTATTGCCTGTTTGAAGTTCCTGCAGTTTTCACTTTAAAAAATAGTTGGTGGTAGTACCTCCCCATATATATTTATGGAGTGGAATTTGCACCTCAAAAGAAACTTTGTGTTCCCAACAAGATAATTAAAGGGCGGCATTCACACACACTTATCTCTTAGACCTGAGCATGTGGAGAGACATTCGTTCATCTAGCAAAAAGGGAATGGGTTGTAGGAGAAACTTTTACTCTAGTATCTCAGTCTGTTCCCTAGTGCCGGGTTGAAGTTACTGCAGTTTTCACTGTAAAACAGAGTTAGAGTTAGAACCTCCCAATGTATATGTATGGAGTGGAATTTGCAACTAAAAAGAAAATTTGTGTTCCCAACAAGCTTTGCTGGACGGCTTTCACACACACTTTTCTCTCAGAACTGAGCATGTGGAGAGACGTTCGTTCATCTAGAACAAAGGGAACGGGTACCAGGAGAAACTTTAAATCTATTTTCTCAGTCTGTTTCCTAGTGCTGTTTTAAGTCCCTGCTGTTTTCACTGTAAAACAGAGTTGGAGCTAGTAACTTCCTATATATATATATATATGGATTGGAGTTAGCTAATGAAAAGAAACTTAGTGTTATCAAAAAGCTAGTTGAAGGACGGTTTTAACAAACACAATACTCTCAGAACTGAGCATGTGGAGAGACGTTCGTTCATATAGCACAAATTGAAAGGGTTGCAGAAGAAACTTTTACTCTAGTTTCTCAGTCTGTTTCCTAGTGCCGGTTTGAAGTTCCTGCATTTTTCACAGTAAAACAGATTGGGAGCTACCACCTCCCCATATAGATGTATGTAATGGTGTTGTCAAAGGAAAATAATATTTGTGTTCCCAACAAACTAGGTGAAGGACGGTTTACACACACACTTAACTCTCAGAACTTTGCATGTGGAGAGACATTCGGTCATCTAGCACAAAGAGAACGGGTTGCAGGAGAAACTTTTACTCTGGATTCTCAGTCTGTTTCCTAGTGCCGGTTTGAAGTTCCTGCAGTTTTCACTGTAAAACCGAGTTGGAGTTAGTACCTCCCCATATATATGTATGGAATGGAGTGTGCAACTGAAAAGCAACTTTGTGTTCCGAACAAGCTATGTGAAGGACGGCTTTCACACACATTTATTTCTCAGAATTGAGCATGTGGAGAGACATTCGTTCATCTAGCACAAGGGAAAAGGTTTGCAGGGGAAACGTTTACTCTGGTTTCACACTCTGTTTCGTAGGACGGATTGAAGTTCCTGAAGTTTCCACTGTAATACAGAGTTGGATCTAAAACCTCCCCATATATATGTATGGAGTGGAATTTGCAACTAAATAGAAACTTTGTGTTCCCAACAAGCTAGGTGAAGCACGGCTTTCACACACACGTTTGTCACAGAACTAAGCATATGGAGAGACTTTCGTTCATCTAGTACAAAGGGAACGGTTTGCAGGAGAAAATTTTACTGTGGATTCTCAGTCTGTTTCCTAGTGCCAGTTTGAAGTTCTTGCATTTTTCTCACTAAAACAGATTTGGAGCTAGCACGTCTGCATATATATGTATGTATTGGTGATTGAAAGGAAAAAAATATTTGTGTTCCCAAAATACTTGGTGAAGTACGGCTTTCACACACACTTATCTCTCAGAACGTAGCATGTGGAGAGACATTCGTTCATGTAGCAAAAAGAGAACGGGTTGCAGGGGAAACTTTTACTCTGGTTTCTCAGTCTGTTTCCTAGTGCCAGTTTGAAGTTCCTGCAGTTTTCACTGTAAAACCGAGTTGGAGCTTGTACCTCCCCATATATATATATATGGAATGGAATTTGCAACTGAAAAGAAATTTGTGTACCCAACAAGCTAGGTGATGGTCGGCTTTCACACACTTATCTCTCAGAACTGAGCATGTGGAGAGACGTTCGTTCTTCTATCAAAAAGGGAACGAGTTGAAGGTGAAACCTTTACTCTGGTTTCTCATTCTGTTTCCTAGTGCCGGTTTGAAATTCCAGCACTTTTCACTGTAAAATTGAGCTGGAGCTAGTACTTCCCCATTTATATGTATGGAGTGGAGTTTGCAACTGAAAACAAATTTCTGTTCCCAACAATCTAGTTGCAGGACGGCTTTCACACACACTTATCTCTCAGAACTTAGCATGTGGAGAGAATTTCGTTCATCTAGCAAAAAGGGAACGGGTTGCAGGGGAAATTTTTACTCTGGTTTCTCAGGCTGTTTCCTAGTGCAGGGTTGAAGTTCCTGCAATTTTCACTGTAAAAAGAGTTGGAGCTAGAACCTCCCCATATATATATATTGAGTGGAGTTTGCATCTGAAAAGAAACTTTGTGTTACCAACAAGCTAGGTGAAGCACGGCTTAAACACACACTTATTTCACAGAACTGAGCATATGGAGAGAATTTCGTTCATCTAGTACAAATGGAATGGTTTGTAGTAGAAAATTTTACTCTGGATTCTCAGTCTGTTTCCTAGTGCCGGATATAAGTTCCTGCAGTTTTCACAGTAAAACCGAATTGGAGCTAGTACCACCCCATATATATGTATGGATTTTTGTTTGCAAAGGAAAAGAATCTTTGTGTTCCCAACAAAGTATTTGAAGGACGGCTTTCACACACACTTATCTCTCAGAACTGAGCATGTGGAGAGACAATCTTTCATCTAGCAAAAGAGAACGGTTTGCAGGGGTAAATTTTACTCTGGTTTCTCAGTCTGTTTCCTAGTGCCGGTTTGAAGTTCCTGCAGTTTTCACTGTAAAAACTAGTTGGTGCTCGTACCTCCCCATGTATATATATGGTTTGGAGTTTGCAACTGAGAAAAAATTTGTGTACCCAACAAGCAAGGTGATGGACGGCTTACACAAAATTATCTCTCAGATCTGAGCATGTGGAGAGACGTTCGTTCTTCTATCAAAAAGGGAAAAATTTGCAGGTGAAACCTTTATTCTGGTTTCTCAGTCTGTTTCCTAGTGCCGGTTGGAAATTCCTGCACTTTTCAATGTAAAATTGAGTTGGAGCTAGTACTTCCCCATTTATATGTATGGAGTGGAGTATGCAACTGAAAAGAAACTTTGTGTTCCCAACTAGCTAGGTGAAGGACGGCATTTACACACACTTATCTCTCAGAACTTAGCATATGGAGAGACTTTCTTTCATCTAGCAAAAAGGGAACCTTTTGCCGTAGAAATTGTACTCGGGTCTCTCAGACTGTTTCCCAGTGCCTGGTTTAAGTTCTTCCAGATCTCACTGTAAAACAGAGTTGGTGCTAAAACCTCCCCATTTATATGTATAGAGTGGAATTTGCAACTGAAAAGAAACTTTGTGTTCCCAACAAGCTAGGTGAATGACGGATTTCACACACACATATCTCTCCAAACTGAGCGTGTGAAGAGATGTTGGTTCATCTAGTAAAAAAGGAACGTGTTACAGGAGAAACTTTTACTCTGGTTTCTCAGCATGTTTCCTAGTGCATGTTTGAATTTCCAGCACTTTTCACTGTACAAACATGTTGGTGCTAGTACCTCCCCATGTATATTTAAGGATTGTAGTTTGCAATAGAAAAGAACATATGTGTTCCCAACATACTAGTTCACGGACGGCTTTCACACACACTAATCTCTCAGAACTGAGCATGTGGAAAGACTTTCGTTCATATAGCACAAAATGAAAGGGTTGCATAAGAATTTTCACTCTTGTTTCTCAGTCTGTTTCCTAGTGCCTGTTTTAAGTTCCTGCTTTTTTCACTGTAAAACTGAGTTGGAGCTTGTAAACCCATATATATGTATGGAGTGGAGTTTGCAAATGTAAAGAAACATTGTGTTCCCAACAAGCTAGGTGAAGGTCGGCTTTCACACACACATATCCCTCAGACCTGAGCATGTGGAGAGACATCGTTCATCTAGCACGAAGGGAACGGGTTGCAGGAGAAAATTTAATCTGGCTTCTAAGTCTGTTTCCTAGTGCCGGGTAGAATTTCCTGCAGTTTTCACTGTAAAAGAGAGTTGGAGCTAGAACTTCCCCATGTATATGTATGGAGTGGAAATTGCAACTGAAAAGAAACTTTGTGTTCCCAACAAGCTAGGTGAAGCACGGCTTACACACACACTTATTTCACAGTACTGAGCATATGGAGAGAATTTCTTTCATCTAGTACAAAGGGAACGCTTTGTAGGAGAAACTTTTACTCTGGATTCTCAGTCTGTTTCCTAGTGCCGGATTTAATTTCCTGCAGTTTTCACAGTAAAACCGAGTTGGAGCTAGTACCTCCCCATATATATGTATGGATTGTTGTTTGCAAAGGAAAAGAATCTTTGTGTTCCCAACAAACTATTTGAAGGACGGCTTTCACACACACTTTTCTCTAATATCTGAGCATGTGGAGAGACATTAGTTCATCTAGCAAAACGGAACGTGTTGCAGGAGAAAGTTTTACTCCGGTTTCTAAGTCTATTTCCTAGTGCCGGTTTGAAGTTCCTGCAGTTTTCAATGTAAAACATAGTTGGAGCTAGAAATTCCCCATGTATATGTATGGAGTGGAATTTGCAACTGAAAAGAAACTTTGTGTTCCCAACTAGCTATGTGAAGGTCGGCTTTAACTCAAACATTTCCTCAGAACTGAGTATGTGGAGAGACGTTCGTTCTTCTATCAAAAATTGAACTGGTTGCTGGAGAAACTTTAACTCTGGTTTATCAGTCTGTTTCCTAGTGCCGGGTTTAAGTTTCTGATGTTTTCACTGTAAAAACTAGTTGGTGCTCGTACTTCCCATATATATATATGGAGTGTAGTTTGCAACTAAAAAGAAACTTTGTGTTATCAAGAAGCTAGTTTTAGGACGGTTTTCAAGCACAACTGTTTCTCAGAAAAGATCATGTGGAGAGACGTTCGTTCATATAACACAAAGTGAAAGTTTTGTAGAAGAAACTTTTACTCTGGTTTCTCAGTCATTTTCCTAGTGCCGGTTTGAAGTTCCTGCAGTTTTCAATGTAAAACAGAGATGGTACTAGTACCTACCCATATATATATGGAGTGGAGTTTGCAACTGAAAAGAAACTTTGTGTTCCCAACAAGCTAGGTGAAGTATGGCTTTCACACACACGTATGTCACAGAACTGAGCATACAGAGAGACGTTCGTTCATCTAGTACAATGTGAACCGTTTTCAGGGGAAACTTTGACTCTGAATTCTCAGTCTTATTCCTAGTGCCGGTTTGAAGTTCCTGCAGTTTTCACAGTAAAACCGAGTTGGAGCTAGTACCTCCCCATATATATGTATGTTTTGGTGTTTGCAAAGGAAAAGAATCTTTGTGATCCCAACAAACTAGGTGAAGGATGGCATTCACACAAACATCTCTCAGAACCTAGCATGTGGAGAGATATTCCTTCATCTATCACAAAGAGAACGGGTTGCAGGGGTAAATTATACTCTGGTTACTCAGTCTGTTTCCTAGTGCCGGATTGAAGTTCCCGCAGTTTTCACTGTAAAACTGAGTTGGAGTTAGTACCTCCCCATATATATGTATGGAGTGGAGTTTGCATCTGAAAAGAAACTTTGTGTTCCGAACAAGCTAGGTGAAGAACGGCATTCACACACAATTATCTCTCAGAATTGAGCATGTGGAGAGATATTCTTTCATTTAGCACAAAGGAAACGGGTTGTAGGAGAAAATTTTACTCTGGTTTCTCAGTCTGTTTCCTAGTGCCGGGTTGAATTTCCTGCATTATCCAATGTAATAAAGAGTTGGAACTAGAACCTCCCCATTTATATGCATGGAGTGGAATTTGCAACTGAAAAGAAACTTTGTGTTCCCAACAAGCTAGGTGAAGGACGGCTTTCACACACAATTTTCTCTCAGAACTGAGCATGTGGATAGACGTTCATTCATCTAGCAAAAAGGGAAAGGGTTGCAGCGGTGACTTTAACTCTGGATTCTCAGTCGGTTCCCTAGTGCCGGGTTTAAGTTCCTGCAGTTTTCACTGTAAAACCTAGTTGGTGCTGGTACCACCCATAAATATATATTCAATGTAGTTTGTAACTGAAAAGAAAATTTGTGTTCCCAAAAGCTAGTTGAAGGACGGTTTTCACACACACCTATCTCTGAACTGAGCATTTGAAGAGACGTTCGTTCATATAGCACAAAGTGAAAGGGTTGCAGAAGCAACTTTTACTCTGGTTTCTCAGTCTGTTTCCTACTGCCGGTTTGAAGTTCCTACAGTTTTCACTGTAAAACAGACTTGGAGCTAGTACCTTCCGATATGTATGTATGGAGTGGAGTTTGAAACTGAAAAGAATCTTTGTGTTCCCAACAAGCTAGTTGAAGCATGGCTTTCACACACACGTATGTCACAAAACTGAGCATATGGAGAGACGTTCGTTCATCAAGTACAAAGGGAAAGGTTTGTAGGAGAAACTTTTACTCTGTGTTCTCAGTCTGTTTCCTAGTGCCGGTTTGAAGTTCCTGCATTTTTCACAGTAAAACCGAGTTGGAGCTAGTACCGACCCATATAATTGTATGGATTTGTGTTTGCAAAGGAAAAGAATCTTTTTTTTCCCAACAAACTAGTTGAAGTACGCCTTTCATACACAGTTATCTCTCAGAAACTATCATGTGTAGAGACATTCGTTCATCTAGCACAAAAAGAAAGGGTTGCAATAGAAAGTTATACTCTGGTATCTAAGTCGGTTTCCAAGTGCCGGTTGGAAGTTCCTGCTGTTTTCACTGTAAAAAATATTTGGTGCTAGTACCTCCCCATATATATTTATGGAGTGGAATTTGCAACTCAAAAGAAATTTTGTGTTCCCAACAAGGTAAGTTAAGGGCGGCATTCCCACACAATTATCTCTCAGAACTGAGCATGTGGAGAGACATTCGTTCATCTTGCACAAAGGGAACGGGTTGCAGGAGAAACTTTTACTCTAGTTTCTCAGTCTGTTTCCTAGTGCCGGGTTGTAGTTACTGCAGTTTTCACTGTAAAACAGAGTTAGAGCTACAACCTCCCAATGTATATGTATGGAGTGGAATTTGCAACGAAAAGAAATTTTGTGTTCCCAACAAGATTTCCTGGACGGCTTTCACACACACTTTTCTCTCAGAACTGAGTATGTGGAGAGACGTTCGTTCATCTAGAACAATGGGAACGGGTTGCAGGAGAAACTATAACTCTGGTTTCTCAGTCTGTTTCCTAGTGCCGGTTTTAAGTTCCTGCTGTTTTCACTGTAAAACAGAGTTGGAGCTAGTAACTTCCCATATATATAAATATATATATATGGAGTGGAGTTTGCTAATGAAAAGAAACTTAGTGTTATCAAAAAGCTAGTTGAAGGACGGTTTTCACACACACAATTCTCTCAGAACTGAGCATGTGGAGAGACGTTCGTTCATATAGCACAAATTGAAAGGGTTGCAGAAGAAACTTTTACTCTAGTTTCTCAGTCTGTTTCCTAGTTCCGGTATGATGTTCCTGCATTTTTCACTGTAAAACAGTGTTGGAGCTAGTAACTTCCCATATATATATATATTTATGGAGTGGATTTTGCAACTGAAAAGAAACTTTGGGTTCCCAACAAGCTAGGTGAAGCACGGCTTTCACACACACGAATGTCACAGAGCTGAGTATATGGAGAGACGTTCGTTCATCTAGTACAAAGGGAACGGTTTGCTGGAGGAACTTTTACTGTGGATTCTCAGTCTGTTTCCTAGTGCCAGTTTGAAGTTCCTGCATTTTTCACAGTAAAACAGATTTGGAGCTACCACCTCCCCATATATATGTATGTATTGGTGTTTGCAAAGGAAAATAATACTTGTGTTCCCAAAAACTAGGTGAAGGAAGGCTTTCACACATACTTATCTCACAGAACGGAGCGTGTGGAGAGAGGTTGGTTCATCTAGTAAAAAAGGAACGGGTTAGAGTAGAAACATTTTCTCTGGTTTCTCAGCATGTTTCCTAGTGCCTGATTGAAGTTCCAGCAGTTCTCACTGTACAACCATGTTGTGCTAGGACCTCCCCATATATATTTAAGGATTGTAGTTTGCAACAGAAAAGAACATATGTGTCCCAACAAACTAGTTCAAGGATGGCTTTCACACACACTTATCTCACAGAACTGAGCATGTGGAAAGACTTTCGTTCATATAGAACAAAGTGAAAGTGTTGCATAAGAATTTATACTCTGGTTTCTCAGTCTGTTTCCTAGTGCCCGTTTTTAAGTTCCTGATTTTTTCACTGTAAAACTGATTTGGAACTTGCAAAGCCATATATATGTATGGAGTGGAGTTTGAAACTGAAAAGAATCTTTGTGTTCCCAACAAGCTAGGTTAAGTGCGGCTTTCACACACAATTTTATCTCAGAAATGAACAGGTGGAGAGACGTTCATTCACCTAGCACAAAGGGATCTGGTTGCAGGGAAATTTTACTCTGGTTTCTCAGTCTGTTTCCTAGTGCCGGTTTGAAGTTCCTGCATTTTTCACTGTAAATTTGAGTTGGAGCTATTACTTCCCCATATCTATGTATGGATTGGAGTTTGCAACTGAAAAGTAACTTTGTGTTCCCAACAAGCTAGGTGAAGTTCGGCTTTCACACACACATATCCCTCAGAACTGAGCATGTGGAGAGACATCGTTCATCTAGTACAAAGTGAACGGGTTTGCAGGAGAAAATTTTACTCTGGTTTCTCAGTATGTTTCCTAGTGCCGGGTAGAAGTTCCTGCAGTTTTCACTGTAAAAGAGATTTGGAGCTAGAACTTCCCCATGTATATGTATGGAGTGGAATTTGCAACTGAAAAGAAACTTTGTGTTCCCAACAAGCTAGGTGAAGGACGGCTCTCATTCACATTTTTCTCTCAGAACTGAGCATGTGGAGAGACTTTCGTTCATATAGCACAAATTGAAAGGGTTGCCGAAAAATCTTTTATTCTGGTTTCTCAGTCTGTTTCCTAGTGCCGGTATGAAGTTCTTTTAGTTTTCACTGTAAAACAGATTTGGAGCTAGTACATTCCCATATATATGTATGGAGTGGAGTTGGCAACTGAAAAGAAACTTTGTGTTCCCAACAAGCTAGGTGAAGCACGGCTTACACACACACTTATTTCACAGAACTGAGCATATGGAGAGAATTTCGTTCATCTAGTACAAAGGGAACGCTTTGTAGGAGAAACTTTTACTCTGGATTCTCAGTCTGTTTCCTAGTCCCGGATTTAATTTCCTGCAGTTTTCACAGTAAAACCGAGTTGGAGCTAGTACTTCCCATATATATGTATGGATTGTTGTTTGCAAAGGAAAAGAATCTTTGTGTTCCCAACAAACTATTTGAAGGACGGCTTTCACACACAATTTTCTATAATATCTGAGCATGTGGAGAGACATTAGTTCATCTAGCAAAACGGAACGTGTTGCAGGAGAAAGTTTTACTCTGGTTTCTAAGTCTATTTCCTAGTGCCGGTTTGAAGTTCCTGCATTTTTCAATGTAAAACCTAGTTGGAGCTAGAACTTCCCCATGTATATTTATGGAGTGGAATTTGCAACTGAAAAGAAACTTTGTGTTCCCAACAAGCTATGTGAAGGACGGCTTTAACTTAAAAATTTCTCTCATAACTGAGCATATGGAGAGACGTTCGTTCATCTAGTACAATGTGAACCGTTTTCAGGGGAAAATTTGACTCTGAATTCTCAGTCTTTTTCCTAGTGCCGCTTTGAATTTCCTGCAGTTTTCACAGTAAAACCGAGTTGGAGCTAGTACCTCCCCATATATATGTATGTATTGGTGTTTGCAAAGGAAAAGAATCTTTGTGTTCCCAACAAACTATTTGAAGGACGGCTTTCACACACAATTTTCTATAATATCTGAGCATGTGGAGAGACATTAGTTCATCTAGCAAAACGGAACGTGTTGCAGGAGAAAGTTTTACTCTGGTTTCTAAGTCTATTTCCTAGTGCCGGTTTGAAGTTCCTGCATTTTTCAATGTAAAACCTTGTTGGAGCTAGAACTTCCCCATGTATATTTATGGAGTGGAATTTGCAACTGAAAAGAAACTTTGTGTTCCCAACAAGCTATGTGAAGGACGGCTTTAACTTAAAAATTTCTCTCATAACTGAGCATATGGAGAGACGTTCGTTCATCTAGTACAATGTGAACCGTTTTCAGGGGAAAATTTGACTCTGAATTCTCAGTCTTTTTCCTAGTGCCGCTTTGAATTTCCTGCAGTTTTCACAGTAAAACCGAGTTGGAGCTAGTACCTCCCCATATATATGTATGTATTGGTGTTTGCAAAGGAAAAAGAATCTTTGTGATCCCAACAAACTAGGTGATGTGTGGCTTTCACACAAACATCTCTCAGAACCTAGCATGTGGAGAGATATTCGTTCATCTATCACAAAGAGAACGTGTTGCAGGTTTAAATTATACTCTGGTTACTCAGTCTGTTTCCTAGTGCCGGATTGAAGTTCCCGCAGTTTTCACTGTAAAACCGAGTTGGAGTTAGTACCTCCCCATATATATGTATGGAGTGGAGTTTGCATCTGAAAAGAAACTTTGTGTTCCGAACAAGCTAGGTGAAGAACGGCATTCACACACACTTATCTCTCAGAATTGAGCATGTGGAGAGATATTCTTTCATCTAGCACAAAGGAAACGGGTTGCAGGAGAAACATTTACTTTGGTTTCTCAGTTTGTTTCCTAGTGCCGGGTTGAATTTCCTGCATTATCCAATGTAAAAAGAGTTGGAACTAGAACCTCCCCATTTATATGCATGAAGTGGAATTTGCAACTGAAAAGAAACTTTGTGTTCCCAACAAGCTAGGTGAAGGACGGCTTTCACACACAATTTTCTCTCAGAACTGAGCTTTTGGAGAGACGTTCATTCATCTAGCAAAAAGGGAACGGGTTGCAGCTGTAACTTTAACTCTGGATTCTCATTCTGTTTTCTAGTGCCGGTTTTAAGTTCCTGCAGTTTTCACTGTAAAACCTAGTTGGTGCTGTTACCACCCATAAATATATATTCAGTGTAGTTTGCAACTAAAAGAAAATTTGTGTTCCCAAAAAGCTAGGTGAAAGACGGTTTTCACACACACCTATCTCTGAACTGAGCATTTGGAGAGACTTTCGTTCATATAGAACAAAGCGAAAGGTTTGCAGAAGAAACTTTTACTCTGGTTCTCAGTCTGTTTCCTACTGCCGGTTTGAAGTTCCTACAGTTTTCACTGTAAAACAGAGTTGGAGCTAGTACCTTCCGGTATGTATGTATGAAGTGAAGATTGAAACTAAAAAGAATCTTTGTGTTCCCAACAAGCTAATTGAAGCATGGCTTTCACACACACGTATGACACAAAACTGAGCATATGGAGAGACGTTCGTTCATCTAGTACAAAGGGAAAGGTTTGTAGGAGAAACTTTTTCTCTGTGTTCTCAGTCTGTTTCCTAGTGCCGGTTTGAAGTTCCTGCATTTTTCACAGTAATACCGAGTTGGAGCTAGTACCGACCCATATATATGTATGGATTGGTGTTTGCAAAGGAAAAGAATCTTTTTTTTCCCAACAAACTAGTTGAAGTACGCCTTTCACACACAGTTATCTCTCAGAACCTAGCATGTGTAGAGATATTCGTTCATCTAGCACAAAAAGAAAGGTTTGCAGTAGAAAGTTATACTCTGGATTCTAAGTCGGTTTCCTATTGCCGGTTTGATGTTCCTGATGTTTTCACTGTAAAAAATAGTTGGTGATAGTACCTCCCCATATATATTTATGGAGTGGAATTTGCAACTCAAAAGAAACTTTGTGTTCCCAACAAGGTAAGTTAAGGGCGGCATTCCCACACAATTATCTCTCAGAACTGAGCATGTAGAGAGACATTCGTTCATCTTGCACAAAGGGAACGGTTTGCAGGAGAAACTTTTACTCTAGATTCTCAGTCTGTTTCCTAGTGCCGGGTTGAAGTTACTGCAGTTTTCACTGTAAAACAGAGTTAGAGCTAGAATCTCCCATTGTATATGTATGGAGTGGAATTTGCAACTAAAAAGAAACTTTGTGTTCCCAAAAAGCTTTGCTGGACGGCTTTCACACACACTTTTCTCTCAGAACTGAGCATGTGGAGAGACGTTCATTCATCTAGAACAATGGGAACGGGTTGCAGGAGAAACTTTAACTCTGGTTTCTCAGTCTGTTTCCTAGTGCCGGTTTTAAGTTCCTGCTGTTTTCACTGTAAAACAGAGTTGGAGCTAGTAACTTCCCATATATATAAATATATATATATGGAGTGGAGTTTGCTAATGAAAAGAAACTTAGTGTTATCAAAAAGCTAGTTGAAGGACGGTTTTCACACACACAATTCTCTCAGAACTGAGCATGTGGAGAGACGTTCGTTCATATAGCACAAATTGAAAGGGTTGCAGAAGAAACTTTTACTCTAGTTTCTCAGTCTGTTTCCTAGTTCCGGTATGATGTTCCTGCATTTTTCACTGTAAAACAGTGTTGGAGCTAGTAACATCCCATATATATATATATTTATGGAGTGGATTTTGCAACTGAAAAGAAACTTTGGGTTCCCAACAAGCTAGGTGAAGCACGGCTTTCACACACACGAATGTCACAGAGCTGAGTATATGGAGAGACGTTCGTTCATCTAGTACAAAGGGAACGGTTTGCTGGAGGAACTTTTACTGTGGATTCTCAGTCTGTTTCCTAGTGCCAGTTTGAAGTTCCTGCATTTTTCACAGTAAAACAGATTTGGAGCTACCACCTCCCCATATATATGTATGTATTGGTGTTTGCAAAGGAAAATAATACTTGTGTTCCCAAAAACTAGGTGAAGGAAGGCTTTCACACATACTTATCTCACAGAACGGAGCGTGTGGAGAGAGGTTGGTTCATCTAGTAAAAAAGGAACGGGTTAGAGTAGAAACATTTTCTCTGGTTTCTCAGCATGTTTCCTAGTGCCTGATTGAAGTTCCAGCAGTTCTCACTGTACAACCATGTTGTGCTAGGACCTCCCCATATATATTTAAGGATTGTAGTTTGCAACAGAAAAGAACATATGTGTCCCAACAAACTAGTTCAAGGATGGCTTTCACACACACTTATCTCACAGAACTGAGCATGTGGAAAGACTTTCGTTCATATAGAACAAAGTGAAAGTGTTGCATAAGAATTTATACTCTGGTTTCTCAGTCTGTTTCCTAGTGCCCGTTTTAAGTTCCTGATTTTTTCACTGTAAAACTGATTTGGAACTTGCAAAGCCATATATATGTATGGAGTGGAGTTTGAAACTGAAAAGAATCTTTGTGTTCCCAACAAGCTAGGTTAAGTGCGGCTTTCACACACAATTTTATCTCAGAAATGAACAGGTGGAGAGACGTTCATTCACCTAGCACAAAGGGATCTGGTTGCAGGGGAAATTTTACTCTGGTTTCTCAGTCTGTTTCCTAGTGCCGGTTTGAAGTTCCTGCATTTTTCACTGTAAATTTGAGTTGGAGCTATTACTTCCCCATATCTATGTATGGATTGGAGTTTGCAACTGAAAAGTAACTTTGTGTTCCCAACAAGCTAGGTGAAGTTCGGCTTTCACACACACATATCCCTCAGAACTGAGCATGTGGAGAGACATCGTTCATCTAGTACAAAGTGAACGGGTTGCAGGAGAAAATTTTACTCTGGTTTCTCAGTATGTTTCCTAGTGCCGGGTAGAAGTTCCTGCAGTTTTCACTGTAAAAGAGATTTGGAGCTAGAACTTCCCCATGTATATGTATGGAGTGGAATTTGCAACTGAAAAGAAACTTTGTGTTCCCAACAAGCTAGGTGAAGGACGGCTCTCATTCACATTTTTCTCTCAGAACTGAGCATGTGGAGAGACTTTCGTTCATATAGCACAAATTGAAAGGGTTGCCGAAAAATCTTTTATTCTGGTTTCTCAGTCTGTTTCCTAGTGCCGGTATGAAGTTCTTTTAGTTTTCACTGTAAAACAGATTTGGAGCTAGTACATTCCCATATATATGTATGGAGTGGAGTTGGCAACTGAAAAGAAACTTTGTGTTCCCAACAAGCTAGGTGAAGCACGGCTTACACACACACTTATTTCACAGAACTGAGCATATGGAGAGAATTTCGTTCATCTAGTACAAAGGGAACGCTTTGTAGGAGAAACTTTTACTCTGGATTCTCAGTCTGTTTCCTAGTCCCGGATTTAATTTCCTGCAGTTTTCACAGTAAAACCGAGTTGGAGCTAGTACTTCCCATATATATGTATGGATTGTTGTTTGCAAAGGAAAAGAATCTTTGTGTTCCCAACAAACTATTTGAAGGACGGCTTTCACACACAATTTTCTATAATATCTGAGCATGTGGAGAGACATTAGTTCATCTAGCAAAACGGAACGTGTTGCAGGAGAAAGTTTTACTCTGGTTTCTAAGTCTATTTCCTAGTGCCGGTTTGAAGTTCCTGCATTTTTCAATGTAAAACCTAGTTGGAGCTAGAACTTCCCCATGTATATTTATGGAGTGGAATTTGCAACTGAAAAGAAACTTTGTGTTCCCAACAAGCTATGTGAAGGACGGCTTTAACTTAAAAATTTCTCTCATAACTGAGCATATGGAGAGACGTTCGTTCATCTAGTACAATGTGAACCGTTTTCAGGGGAAAATTTGACTCTGAATTCTCAGTCTTTTTCCTAGTGCCGCTTTGAATTTCCTGCAGTTTTCACAGTAAAACCGAGTTGGAGCTAGTACCTCCCCATATATATGTATGTATTGGTGTTTGCAAAGGAAAAGAATCTTTGTGTTCCCAACAAACTATTTGAAGGACGGCTTTCACACACAATTTTCTATAATATCTGAGCATGTGGAGAGACATTAGTTCATCTAGCAAAACGGAACGTGTTGCAGGAGAAAGTTTTACTCTGGTTTCTAAGTCTATTTCCTAGTGCCGGTTTGAAGTTCCTGCATTTTTCAATGTAAAACCTTGTTGGAGCTAGAACTTCCCCATGTATATTTATGGAGTGGAATTTGCAACTGAAAAGAAACTTTGTGTTCCCAACAAGCTATGTGAAGGACGGCTTTAACTTAAAAATTTCTCTCATAACTGAGCATATGGAGAGACGTTCGTTCATCTAGTACAATGTGAACCGTTTTCAGGGGAAAATTTGACTCTGAATTCTCAGTCTTTTTCCTAGTGCCGCTTTGAATTTCCTGCAGTTTTCACAGTAAAACCGAGTTGGAGCTAGTACCTCCCCATATATATGTATGTATTGGTGTTTGCAAAGGAAAAGAATCTTTGTGATCCCAACAAACTAGGTGATGTGTGGCTTTCACACAAACATCTCTCAGAACCTAGCATGTGGAGAGATATTCGTTCATCTATCACAAAGAGAACGTGTTGCAGGTTTAAATTATACTCTGGTTACTCAGTCTGTTTCCTAGTGCCGGATTGAAGTTCCCGCAGTTTTCACTGTAAAACCGAGTTGGAGTTAGTACCTCCCCATATATATGTATGGAGTGGAGTTTGCATCTGAAAAGAAACTTTGTGTTCCGAACAAGCTAGGTGAAGAACGGCATTCACACACACTTATCTCTCAGAATTGAGCATGTGGAGAGATATTCTTTCATCTAGCACAAAGGAAACGGGTTGCAGGAGAAACATTTACTTTGGTTTCTCAGTTTGTTTCCTAGTGCCGGGTTGAATTTCCTGCATTATCCAATGTAAAAAGAGTTGGAACTAGAACCTCCCCATTTATATGCATGAAGTGGAATTTGCAACTGAAAAGAAACTTTGTGTTCCCAACAAGCTAGGTGAAGGACGGCTTTCACACACAATTTTCTCTCAGAACTGAGCTTTTGGAGAGACGTTCATTCATCTAGCAAAAAGGGAACGGGTTGCAGCTGTAACTTTAACTCTGGATTCTCATTCTGTTTTCTAGTGCCGGTTTTAAGTTCCTGCAGTTTTCACTGTAAAACCTAGTTGGTGCTGTTACCACCCATAAATATATATTCAGTGTAGTTTGCAACTAAAAAGAAAATTTGTGTTCCCAAAAAGCTAGGTGAAAGACGGTTTTCACACACACCTATCTCTGAACTGAGCATTTGGAGAGACTTTCGTTCATATAGAACAAAGCGAAAGGTTTGCAGAAGAAACTTTTACTCTGGTTTCTCAGTCTGTTTCCTACTGCCGGTTTGAAGTTCCTACAGTTTTCACTGTAAAACAGAGTTGGAGCTAGTACCTTCCGGTATGTATGTATGAAGTGAAGATTGAAACTAAAAAGAATCTTTGTGTTCCCAACAAGCTAATTGAAGCATGGCTTTCACACACACGTATGACACAAAACTGAGCATATGGAGAGACGTTCGTTCATCTAGTACAAAGGGAAAGGTTTGTAGGAGAAACTTTTTCTCTGTGTTCTCAGTCTGTTTCCTAGTGCCGGTTTGAAGTTCCTGCATTTTTCACAGTAATACCGAGTTGGAGCTAGTACCGACCCATATATATGTATGGATTGGTGTTTGCAAAGGAAAAGAATCTTTTTTTTCCCAACAAACTAGTTGAAGTACGCCTTTCACACACAGTTATCTCTCAGAACCTAGCATGTGTAGAGATATTCGTTCATCTAGCACAAAAAGAAAGGTTTGCAGTAGAAAGTTATACTCTGGATTCTAAGTCGGTTTCCTATTGCCGGTTTGATGTTCCTGATGTTTTCACTGTAAAAAATAGTTGGTGATAGTACCTCCCCATATATATTTATGGAGTGGAATTTGCAACTCAAAAGAAACTTTGTGTTCCCAACAAGGTAAGTTAAGGGCGGCATTCCCACACAATTATCTCTCAGAACTGAGCATGTAGAGAGACATTCGTTCATCTTGCACAAAGGGAACGGTTTGCAGGAGAAACTTTTACTCTAGATTCTCAGTCTGTTTCCTAGTGCCGGGTTGAAGTTACTGCAGTTTTCACTGTAAAACAGAGTTAGAGCTAGAATCTCCCATTGTATATGTATGGAGTGGAATTTGCAACTAAAAAGAAACTTTGTGTTCCCAAAAAGCTTTGCTGGACGGCTTTCACACACACTTTTCTCTCAGAACTGAGCATGTGGAGAGACGTTCATTCATCTAGAACAATGGGAACGGGTTGCAGGAGAAACTTTAACTCTGGTTTCTCAGTCTGTTTCCTAGTGCCGGTTTTAAGTTCCTGCTGTTTTCACTGTAAAACAGAGTTGGAGCTAGTAACTTCCCATATATATATATATATATATATATATATATATATATATATATATATGGAGTGGAGTTTGCTAATGAAAAAAAACTTAGTGTTATCAAAAAGCTAGTTGAAGGACGGTTTTCACACACACAATTCTCTCAGAACTGAGCATGTGGAGAGACGTTCGTTCATATAGCACAAATTGAAAGGGTTGCAGAAGAAACTTTTACTCTAGTTTCTCAGTCTGTTTCCTAGTGCTGGTATGATGTTCCTGCATTTTTCACTGTAAAACAGTGTTGGAGCTAGTAACTTCCCATATATATATATATTTATGGAGTGGATTTTGCAACTGAAAAGAAACTTTGGGTTCCCAACAAGCTAGGTGAAGCACGGCTTTCACACACACGAATGTCACAGACCTGAGTATATGGAGAGACGTTCGTTCATCTACTACAAAGGGAACGGTTTGCTGGAGGAACTTTTACTGTGGATTCTCAGTCTGTTTCCTAGTGCCAGTTTGAAGTTCCTGCATTTTTCACAGTAAAACAGATTTGGAGCTACCACCTCCCCATATATATGTATGTATTGGTGTTTGCAAAGAAAATAATACTTGTGTTCCCAAAAACTAGGTGAAGGAAGGCTTTCACACATACTTATCTCACAGAACGGAGCGTGTGGAGAGAGGTTGGTTCATCTAGTAAAAAGGAACGGGTTAGAGTAGAAACATTTTCTCTGGTTTCCCAGCATGTTTCCTAGTGCCTGTTTGAAGTTCCAGCAGTTCTCACTGTACAACCATGTTGTGCTAGGACCTCCCCATATATATTTAAGGATTGTAGTTTGCAACAGAAAAGAACATATGTGTCCCAACAAACTAGTTCAAGGACGGCTTTCACACACACTTATCTCACAGAACTGAGCATGTGGAAAGACTTTCGTTCATATAGAACAAAGTGAAAGTGTTGCATAAGAATTTATACTCTGGTTTCTCAGTCTGTTTCCTAGTGCCCGTTTTAAGTTCCTGATTTTTTCACTGTAAAACTGATTTGGAACTTGCAAAGCCATATATATGTATGGAGTGGAGTTTGAAACTGAAAAGAATCTTTGTGTTCCCAACAAGCTAGGTTAAGTGCGGCTTTCACACACAATTTTATCTCAGAAATGAACAGGTGGAGAGACGTTCATTCACCTAGCACAAAGGGATCTGGTTGCAGGGGAAATTTTACTCTGGTTTCTCAGTCTGTTTCCTAGTGCCGGTTTGAAGTTCCTGCATTTTTCACTGTAAATTTGAGTTGGAGCTATTACTTCCCCATATCTATGTATGGATTGGAGTTTGCAACTGAAAAGTAACTTTGTGTTCCCAACAAGCTAGGTGAAGTTCGGCTTTCACACACACATATCCCTCAGAACTGAGCATGTGGAGAGACATCGTTCATCTAGCACAAAGTGAACGGGTTGCAGGAGAAAATTTTACTCTGGTTTCTCAGTATGTTTCCTAGTGCCGGGTAGAAGTTCCTGCAGTTTTCACTGTAAAAGAGATTTGGAGCTAGAACTTCCCCATGTATATGTATGGAGTGGAATTTGCAACTGAAAAGAAACTTTGTGTTCCCAACAAGCTAGGTGAAGGACGGCTCTCATTCACATTTTTCTCTCAGAACTGAGCATGTGGAGAGACTTTCGTTCATATAGCACAAATTGAAAGGGTTGCCGAAAAATCTTTTATTCTGGTTTCTCAGTCTGTTTCCTAGTGCCGGTATGAAGTTCTTTTAGTTTTCACTGTAAAACAGAGTTGGAGCTAGTACATTCCCATATATATGTATGGAGTGGAGTTGGCAACTGAAAAGAAACTTTGTGTTCCCAACAAGCTAGGTGAAGCACGGCTTACACACACACTTATTTCACAGAACTGAGCATATGGAGAGAATTTCGTTCATCTAGTACAAAGGGAACGCTTTGTAGGAGAAACTTTTACTCTGGATTCTCAGTCTGTTTCCTAGTCCCGGATTTAATTTCCTGCAGTTTTCACAGTAAAACCGAGTTGGAGCTAGTACTTCCCATATATATGTATGGATTGTTGTTTGCAAAGGAAAAGAATCTTTGTGTTCCCAACAAACTATTTGAAGGACGGCTTTCACACACAATTTTCTATAATATCTGAGCATGTGGAGAGACATTAGTTCATCTAGCAAAACGGAACGTGTTGCAGGAGAAAGTTTTACTCTGGTTTCTAAGTCTATTTCCTAGTGCCGGTTTGAAGTTCCTGCATTTTTCAATGTAAAACCTAGTTGGAGCTAGAACTTCCCCATGTATATTTATGGAGTGGAATTTGCAACTGAAAAGAAACTTTGTGTTCCCAACAAGCTATGTGAAGGACGGCTTTAACTTAAAAATTTCTCTCATAACTGAGCATATGGAGAGACGTTCGTTCATCTAGTACAATGTGAACCGTTTTCAGGGGAAAATTTGACTCTGAATTCTCAGTCTTTTTCCTAGTGCCGCTTTGAATTTCCTGCAGTTTTCACAGTAAAACCGAGTTGGAGCTAGTACCTCCCCATATATATGTATGTATTGGTGTTTGCAAAGGAAAAGAATCTTTGTGATCCCAACAAACTAGGTGATGTGTGGCTTTCACACAAACATCTCTCAGAACCTAGCATGTGGAGAGATATTCGTTCATCTATCACAAAGAGAACGTGTTGCAGGTTTAAATTATACTCTGGTTACTCAGTCTGTTTCCTAGTGCCGGATTGAAGTTCCCGCAGTTTTCACTGTAAAACCGAGTTGGAGTTAGTACCTCCCCATATATATGTATGGAGTGGAGTTTGCATCTGAAAAGAAACTTTGTGTTCCGAACAAGCTAGGTGAAGAACGGCATTCACACACACTTATCTCTCAGAATTGAGCATGTGGAGAGATATTCTTTCATCTAGCACAAAGGAAACGGGTTGCAGGAGAAACATTTACTTTGGTTTCTCAGTTTGTTTCCTAGTGCCGGGTTGAATTTCCTGCATTATCCAATGTAAAAAGAGTTGGAACTAGAACCTCCCCATTTATATGCATGAAGTGGAATTTGCAACTGAAAAGAAACTTTGTGTTCCCAACAAGCTAGGTGAAGGACGGCTTTCACACACAATTTTCTCTCAGAACTGAGCTTTTGGAGAGACGTTCATTCATCTAGCAAAAAGGGAACGGGTTGCAGCTGTAACTTTAACTCTGGATTCTCATTCTGTTTTCTAGTGCCGGTTTTAAGTTCCTGCAGTTTTCACTGTAAAACCTAGTTGGTGCTGTTACCACCCATAAATATATATTCAGTGTAGTTTGCAACTAAAAAGAAAATTTGTGTTCCCAAAAAGCTAGGTGAAAGACGGTTTTCACACACACCTATCTCTGAACTGAGCATTTGGAGAGACTTTCGTTCATATAGAACAAAGCGAAAGGTTTGCAGAAGAAACTTTTACTCTGGTTTCTCAGTCTGTTTCCTACTGCCGGTTTGAAGTTCCTACAGTTTTCACTGTAAAACAGAGTTGGAGCTAGTACCTTCCGGTATGTATGTATGAAGTGAAGATTGAAACTAAAAAGAATCTTTGTGTTCCCAACAAGCTAATTGAAGCATGGCTTTCACACACACGTATGACACAAAACTGAGCATATGGAGAGACGTTCGTTCATCTAGTACAAAGGGAAAGGTTTGTAGGAGAAACTTTTTCTCTGTGTTCTCAGTCTGTTTCCTAGTGCCGGTTTGAAGTTCCTGCATTTTTCACAGTAATACCGAGTTGGAGCTAGTACCGACCCATATATATGTATGGATTGGTGTTTGCAAAGGAAAAGAATCTTTTTTTTCCCAACAAACTAGTTGAAGTACGCCTTTCACACACAGTTATCTCTCAGAACCTAGCATGTGTAGAGATATTCGTTCATCTAGCACAAAAAGAAAGGTTTGCAGTAGAAAGTTATACTCTGGATTCTAAGTCGGTTTCCTATTGCCGGTTTGATGTTCCTGATGTTTTCACTGTAAAAAATAGTTGGTGATAGTACCTCCCCATATATATTTATGGAGTGGAATTTGCAACTCAAAAGAAACTTTGTGTTCCCAACAAGGTAAGTTAAGGGCGGCATTCCCACACAATTATCTCTCAGAACTGAGCATGTAGAGAGACATTCGTTCATCTTGCACAAAGGGAACGGTTTGCAGGAGAAACTTTTACTCTAGATTCTCAGTCTGTTTCCTAGTGCCGGGTTGAAGTTACTGCAGTTTTCACTGTAAAACAGAGTTAGAGCTAGAATCTCCCATTGTATATGTATGGAGTGGAATTTGCAACTAAAAAGAAACTTTGTGTTCCCAAAAAGCTTTGCTGGACGGCTTTCACACACACTTTTCTCTCAGAACTGAGCATGTGGAGAGACGTTCATTCATCTAGAAAAATGGGAACGGGTTGCAGGAGAAACTTTAACTCTGGTTTCTCAGTCTGTTTCCTAGTGCCGGTTTTAAGTTCCTGCTGTTTTCACTGTAAAACAGAGTTGGAGCTAGTAACTTCCCATATATATATATATATATATATATATATATATATATATATATATATATATGGAGTGGAGTTTGCTAAAGAAAAAAAACTTAGTGTTATCAAAAAGCTAGTTGAAGGACGGTTTTCACACACACAATTCTCTCAGAACTGAGCATGTGGAGAGACGTTCGTTCATATAGCACAAATTGAAAGGGTTGCAGAAGAAACTTTTACTCTAGTTTCTCAGTCTGTTTCCTAGTGCTGGTATGATGTTCCTGCATTTTTCACTGTAAAACAGTGTTGGAGCTAGTAACTTCCCATATATATATATATTTATGGAGTGGATTTTGCAACTGAAAAGAAACTTTGGGTTCCCAACAAGCTAGGTGAAGCACGGCTTTCACACACACGAATGTCACAGACCTGAGTATATGGAGAGACGTTCGTTCATCTACTACAAAGGGAACGGTTTGCTGGAGGAACTTTTACTGTGGATTCTCAGTCTGTTTCCTAGTGCCAGTTTGAAGTTCCTGCATTTTTCACAGTAAAACAGATTTGGAGCTACCACCTCCCCATATATATGTATGTATTGGTGTTTGCAAAGAAAATAATACTTGTGTTCCCAAAAACTAGGTGAAGGAAGGCTTTCACACATACTTATCTCACAGAACGGAGCGTGTGGAGAGAGGTTGGTTCATCTAGTAAAAAAGGAACGGGTTAGAGTAGAAACATTTTCTCTGGTTTCCCAGCATGTTTCCTAGTGCCTGTTTGAAGTTCCAGCAGTTCTCACTGTACAACCATGTTGTGCTAGGACCTCCCCATATATATTTAAGGATTGTAGTTTGCAACAGAAAAGAACATATGTGTCCCAACAAACTAGTTCAAGGACGGCTTTCACACACACTTATCTCACAGAACTGAGCATGTGGAAAGACTTTCGTTCATATAGAACAAAGTGAAAGTGTTGCATAAGAATTTATACTCTGGTTTCTCAGTCTGTTTCCTAGTGCCCGTTTTAAGTTCCTGATTTTTTCACTGTAAAACTGATTTGGAACTTGCAAAGCCATATATATGTATGGAGTGGAGTTTGAAACTGAAAAGAATCTTTGTGTTCCCAACAAGCTAGGTTAAGTGCGGCTTTCACACACAATTTTATCTCAGAAATGAACAGGTGGAGAGACGTTCATTCACCTAGCACAAAGGGATCTGGTTGCAGGGGAAATTTTACTCTGGTTTCTCAGTCTGTTTCCTAGTGCCGGTTTGAAGTTCCTGCATTTTTCACTGTAAATTTGAGTTGGAGCTATTACTTCCCCATATCTATGTATGGATTGGAGTTTGCAACTGAAAAGTAACTTTGTGTTCCCAACAAGCTAGGTGAAGTTCGGCTTTCACACACACATATCCCTCAGAACTGAGCATGTGGAGAGACATCGTTCATCTAGCACAAAGTGAACGGGTTGCAGGAGAAAATTTTACTCTGGTTTCTCAGTATGTTTCCTAGTGCCGGGTAGAAGTTCCTGCAGTTTTCACTGTAAAAGAGATTTGGAGCTAGAACTTCCCCATGTATATGTATGGAGTGGAATTTGCAACTGAAAAGAAACTTTGTGTTCCCAACAAGCTAGGTGAAGGACGGCTCTCATTCACATTTTTCTCTCAGAACTGAGCATGTGGAGAGACTTTCGTTCATATAGCACAAATTGAAAGGGTTGCCGAAAAATCTTTTATTCTGGTTTCTCAGTCTGTTTCCTAGTGCCGGTATGAAGTTCTTTTAGTTTTCACTGTAAAACAGAGTTGGAGCTAGTACATTCCCATATATATGTATGGAGTGGAGTTGGCAACTGAAAAGAAACTTTGTGTTCCCAACAAGCTAGGTGAAGCACGGCTTACACACACACTTATTTCACAGAACTGAGCATATGGAGAGAATTTCGTTCATCTAGTACAAAGGGAACGCTTTGTAGGAGAAACTTTTACTCTGGATTCTCAGTCTGTTTCCTAGTCCCGGATTTAATTTCCTGCAGTTTTCACAGTAAAACCGAGTTGGAGCTAGTACTTCCCATATATATGTATGGATTGTTGTTTGCAAAGGAAAAGAATCTTTGTGTTCCCAACAAACTATTTGAAGGACGGCTTTCACACACAATTTTCTATAATATCTGAGCATGTGGAGAGACATTAGTTCATCTAGCAAAACGGAACGTGTTGCAGGAGAAAGTTTTACTCTGGTTTCTAAGTCTATTTCCTAGTGCCGGTATGAAGTTCCTGCATTTTTCAATGTAAAACCTAGTTGGAGCTAGAACTTCCCCATGTATATTTATGGAGTGGAATTTGCAACTGAAAAGAAACTTTGTGTTCCCAACAAGCTATGTGAAGGACGGCTTTAACTTAAAAATTTCTCTCATAACTGAGCATATGGAGAGACGTTCGTTCATCTAGTACAATGTGAACCGTTTTCAGGGGAAAATTTGACTCTGAATTCTCAGTCTTTTTCCTAGTGCCGCTTTGAATTTCCTGCAGTTTTCACAGTAAAACCGAGTTGGAGCTAGTACCTCCCCATATATATGTATGTATTGGTGTTTGCAAAGGAAAAGAATCTTTGTGATCCCAACAAACTAGGTGATGTGTGGCTTTCACACAAACATCTCTCAGAACCTAGCATGTGGAGAGATATTCGTTCATCTATCACAAAGAGAACGTGTTGCAGGTTTAAATTATACTCTGGTTACTCAGTCTGTTTCCTAGTGCCGGATTGAAGTTCCCGCAGTTTTCACTGTAAAACCGAGTTGGAGTTAGTACCTCCCCATATATATGTATGGAGTGGAGTTTGCATCTGAAAAGAAACTTTGTGTTCCGAACAAGCTAGGTGAAGAACGGCATTCACACACACTTATCTCTCAGAATTGAGCATGTGGAGAGATATTCTTTCATCTAGCACAAAGGAAACGGGTTGCAGGAGAAACATTTACTTTGGTTTCTCAGTTTGTTTCCTAGTGCCGGGTTGAATTTCCTGCATTATCCAATGTAAAAAGAGTTGGAACTAGAACCTCCCCATTTATATGCATGAAGTGGAATTTGCAACTGAAAAGAAACTTTGTGTTCCCAACAAGCTAGGTGAAGGACGGCTTTCACACACAATTTTCTCTCAGAACTGAGCTTTTGGAGAGACGTTCATTCATCTAGCAAAAAGGGAACGGGTTTGCAGCTGTAACTTTAACTCTGGATTCTCATTCTGTTTTCTAGTGCCGGTTTTAAGTTCCTGCAGTTTTCACTGTAAAACCTAGTTGGTGCTGTTACCACCCATAAATATATATTCAGTGTAGTTTGCAACTAAAAAGAAAATTTGTGTTCCCAAAAGCTAGGTGAAAGACGGTTTTCACACACACCTATCTCTGAACTGAGCATTTGGAGAGACTTTCGTTCATATAGCACAAAGCGAAAGGTTTGCAGAAGAAACTTTTACTCTGGTTTCTCAGTCTGTTTCCTACTGCCGGTTTGAAGTTCCTACAGTTTTCACTGTAAAACAGAGTTGGAGCTAGTACCTTCCGGTATGTATGTATGAAGTGAAGATTGAAACTAAAAAGAATCTTTGTGTTCCCAACAAACTAGGTGAAGAACGGCTTTCACACACACTTATACCTCAGAACCTAGCATGTGGAGAGACATTCGTTCATCTAGTAAAAATAGAACGGTTTGCAGGGGAAACTTTTACTCTGGTTTCTCAGTCTGTTTCCTTGTGCCGGTATGAAGTTCCTGCAGTTTTCACTGTAAAACCGAGTTGGAGCTTGTACCTCCCCATATATATATATGCATTGGAGATTGCAACTGAAAAGAAACTTTTTGTACCCAACAAGCTAGGTGATGGGCGGCTTTCACACACTTATCTCTCAGAACTGAGCATGTGGAGAGACGTTCGTTCTTCTAGCAAAATTGGAACGAGTTGCAGGTGAAACTTTTACTCTGGTTTCTCAGTCTGTTTCCTAGTGCCGGTTTGAAATTCCTGCACATTTCACTGTAAAATTTAGTTGGAGCTAATAGTTCCCCATTTATATGTATGGAGTGGTGTTTGCTACTGAAAAGAAATTTCTGTTCCCAACAAGCTAGTTGAAGCATGACTTTCACACACGCTTATTTCACAGAACTGAGCATATGGAGAGAATTTCGTTCATCTTACAAATGGAACGGTTTGTATGAGAAATTTTACTATGGATTCTCAGTCTGTTTCCTAGTGCTGGATTAAAGTTCCTGCAGTTTTCACTGTAAAAACGTGTTGGAGCTTGTACCAACCCATATATATATATGGATTGGAGTTTGCAACTGAAAAGAAACTTTGTGTTCCCATCAAGCTAGGTGAAGGACGGCTTTCACACACATTTATCTCTCAGAACTGAGCATGGGGAGAGACGTTCTTTCTTCTAGCAAAAAGGGAACGGGTTACCGGAGAAACATTTACTCTGGTTTCTCAGTCTGTTTTCTAGTGCCGGTTTGAATTTCCTGCAGTTTTCCCTGTAAAACTGTGTTGGAGCTATTACCTCCCCGTATATATCTATGGAGTGGAGATTGCAACTGAAAAGAAACTTTGTGTTCCCAAAAAGCTAGATGAAGGACGGCTTTCACAGACACATATCTCTCAGAACTGAGCATGTGGAGAGACGTTCCTTCATCGAGCACAAAGGGAACGGGTTGCAGGGAAACATTTACTCTTTTTTCTCAGTCTGTTTACAAGTGCATATTTGAATTTCCTTCAGTTTTCACTGTAAAACAAAATTGGAGCTAGTACCCTCCCCATATATATATATGGATTGGGGATTGCAAATGGAAAGAAACTTTGTCTTCCCAACAAGTTTGGTGAAAGACGGCATTCACACACATTTATCTCTCAGAACTGAGCACGTTGAGAGGCGTTCGTTCATCTAGCACAAAAGGAACGGGTTGCAGGAGAATGTTTTACTCTGGTTTCTCACTTTGTTTCCTAGTGCCGGATAGAAGTTCCTGCTGTTTTCAATGTAAAAACTAGTTGCTGCTAGTACCTCACCATATATATGTATGGAGTGGAGATTGCAACTGAAAAGAAACTTTGTGTTCCCCACAAGCTAGGTGAAGTACTGCTTTCACTCAAACTTTTCTCTCAGAACTGAGCATGTGGAGAGACGTTCGTTCTTCTATCAAAAAGGGAACGGGTTGCTGGAGAAACTTTAACTCTGGTTTCTCAATCTGTTCCCTAGTGCCGGGTTTAAGTTCCTGCAGTTTTCACTGTAAAAACTAGTTGGTGCTCGTACTTCCCATATATATATATGGAGTGTAGTTTGCAACTGAACAGAAACTTTGTGTTATCAAGAAGCTAGTTGAAGGACGGTTTTCAAACCCACCTATCTCTCAGAACTGAGCATGTGGAGAGACGTTCGTTCATATAGCACAAAGTGAAAAGGTTGCAGAAGAAACTTTTACTCTGCTTTCTCAGTCTTTTTCCTAGTGCCTGTTTGAATTTCCTGCAGTTTTCAATGTAAAACATAGATAGAGCTAGTACCTACCCATATATATATACGGAGTGGAGTTAGCAACTGAAAAGAAACTTTGTGTTCCCAACAAGCTAGGTGAAGCATGGCTTTCACACACACGTATGTCACAGAACTGAGTATATGGAGAGAAGTTCGTTCATCTAGTACAAAGGGAACCGTTTGCAGGGGAAACTTTTACTCTGGATTCTCAGTCTTTTTCCTAGTCCCGGATTTAATTTCCTGCAGTTTTCACAGTAAAACCGAGTTGGAGCTAGTACTTCCCATATATATGTATGGATTGTTGTTTGCAAAGGAAAAGAATCTTTGTGTTCCCAACAAACTATTTGAAGGACGGCTTTCACACACAATTTTCTATAATATCTGAGCATGTGGAGAGACATTAGTTCATCTAGAAAACGGAACGTGTTGCAGGAGAAAGTTTTACTCTGGTTTCTATTTCCTAGTGCCGGTTTGAAGTTCCTGCATTTTTCAATGTAAAACCTAGTTGGAGCTAGAACTTCCCCATGTATATTTATGGAGTGGAATTTGCAACTGAAAAGAAACTTTGTGTTCCCAACAAGCTATGTGAAGGACGGCTTTAACTTAAAAATTTCTCTCATAACTGAGCATATGGAGAGACGTTCGTTCATCTAGTACAATGTGAACCGTTTTCAGGGGAAAATTTGACTCTGAATTCTCAGTCTTTTTCCTAGTGCCGCTTTGAATTTCCTGCAGTTTTCACAGTAAAACCGAGTTGGAGCTAGTACCTCCCCATATATATGTATGTATTGGTGTTTGCAAAGGAAAAGAATCTTTGTGAACCCAACAAACTAGGTGATGTGTGGCTTTCACACAAACATCTCTCAGAACCTAGCATGTGGAGAGATATTCGTTCATCTATCACAAAGAGAACGTGTTGCAGGTTTAAATTATACTCTGGTTACTCAGTCTGTTTCCTAGTGCCGGATTGAAGTTCCCGCAGTTTTCACTGTAAAACCGAGTTGGAGTTAGTACCTCCCCATATATATGTATGGAGTGGAGTTTGCATCTGAAAAGAAACTTTGTGTTCCGAACAAGCTAGGTGAAGAACGGCATTCACACACACTTATCTCTCAGAATTGAGCATGTGGAGAGATATTCTTTCATCTAGCACAAAGGAAACGGGTTGCAGGAGAAACATTTACTTTGGTTTCTCAGTTTGTTTCCTAGTGCCGGGTTGAATTTCCTGCATTATCCAATGTAAAAAGAGTTGGAACTAGAACCTCCCCATTTATATGCATGAAGTGGAATTTGCAACTGAAAAGAAACTTTGTGTTCCCAACAAGCTAGGTGAAGGACGGCTTTCACACACAATTTTCTCTCAGAACTGAGCTTTTGGAGAGACGTTCATTCATCTAGCAAAAAGGGAACGGGTTGCAGCTGTAACTTTAACTCTGGATTCTCATTCTGTTTTCTAGTGCCGGTTTTAAGTTCCTGCAGTTTTCACTGTAAAACCTAGTTGGTGCTGTTACCACCCATAAATATATATTCAGTGTAGTTTGCAACTAAAAAGAAAATTTGTGTTCCCAAAAAGCTAGGTGAAAGACGGTTTTCACACACACCTATCTCTGAACTGAGCATTTGGAGAGACTTTCGTTCATATAGCACAAAGCGAAAGGTTTGCAGAAGAAACTTTTACTCTGGTTTCTCAGTCTGTTTCCTACTGCCGGTTTGAAGTTCCTACAGTTTTCACTGTAAAACAGAGTTGGAGCTAGTACCTTCCGGTATGTATGTATGAAGTGAAGATTGAAACTAAAAAGAATCTTTGTGTTCCCAACAAACTAGGTGAAGAACGGCTTTCACACACACTTATACCTCAGAACCTAGCATGTGGAGAGACATTCGTTCATCTAGTAAAAATAGAACGGTTTGCAGGGGAAACTTTTACTCTGGTTTCTCAGTCTGTTTCCTTGTGCCGGTATGAAGTTCCTGCAGTTTTCACTGTAAAACCGAGTTGGAGCTTGTACCTCCCCATATATATATATGCATTGGAGATTGCAACTGAAAAGAAACTTTTTGTACCCAACAAGCTAGGTGATGGGCGGCTTTCACACACTTATCTCTCAGAACTGAGCATGTGGAGAGACGTTCGTTCTTCTAGCAAAATTGGAACGAGTTGCAGGTGAAACTTTTACTCTGGTTTCTCAGTCTGTTTCCTAGTGCCGGTTTGAAATTCCTGCACATTTCACTGTAAAATTTAGTTGGAGCTAATAGTTCCCCATTTATATGTATGGAGTGGTGTTTGCTACTGAAAAGAAATTTCTGTTCCCAACAAGCTAGTTGAAGCATGACTTTCACACACGCTTATTTCACAGAACTGAGCATATGGAGAGAATTTCGTTCATCTTACAAATGGAACGGTTTGTATGAGAAATTTTACTATGGATTCTCAGTCTGTTTCCTAGTGCTGGATTAAAGTTCCTGCAGTTTTCACTGTAAAAACGTGTTGGAGCTTGTACCAACCCATATATATATATGGATTGGAGTTTGCAACTGAAAAGAAACTTTGTGTTCCCATCAAGCTAGGTGAAGGACGGCTTTCACACACATTTATCTCTCAGAACTGAGCATGGGGAGAGACGTTCTTTCTTCTAGCAAAAAGGGAACGGGTTACCGGAGAAACATTTACTCTGGTTTCTCAGTCTGTTTTCTAGTGCCGGTTTGAATTTCCTGCAGTTTTCCCTGTAAAACTGTGTTGGAGCTATTACCTCCCCGTATATATCTATGGAGTGGAGATTGCAACTGAAAAGAAACTTTGTGTTCCCAAAAAGCTAGATGAAGGACGGCTTTCACAGACACATATCTCTCAGAACTGAGCATGTGGAGAGACGTTCCTTCATCGAGCACAAAGGGAACGGGTTGCAGGGAAACATTTACTCTTTTTTCTCAGTCTGTTTACAAGTGCATATTTGAATTTCCTTCAGTTTTCACTGTAAAACAAAATTGGAGCTAGTACCTCCCCATATATATATATGGATTGGGGATTGCAAATGGAAAGAAACTTTGTCTTCCCAACAAGTTTGGTGAAAGACGGCATTCACACACATTTATCTCTCAGAACTGAGCACGTTGAGAGGCGTTCGTTCATCTAGCACAAAAGGAACGGGTTGCAGGAGAATGTTTTACTCTGGTTTCTCACTTTGTTTCCTAGTGCCGGATAGAAGTTCCTGCTGTTTTCAATGTAAAAACTAGTTGCTGCTAGTACCTCACCATATATATGTATGGAGTGGAGATTGCAACTGAAAAGAAACTTTGTGTTCCCCACAAGCTAGGTGAAGTACTGCTTTCACTCAAACTTTTCTCTCAGAACTGAGCATGTGGAGAGACGTTCGTTCTTCTATCAAAAAGGGAACGGGTTGCTGGAGAAACTTTAACTCTGGTTTCTCAATCTGTTCCCTAGTGCCGGGTTTAAGTTCCTGCAGTTTTCACTGTAAAAACTAGTTGGTGCTCGTACTTCCCATATATATATATGGAGTGTAGTTTGCAACTGAACAGAAACTTTGTGTTATCAAGAAGCTAGTTGAAGGACGGTTTTCAAACCCACCTATCTCTCAGAACTGAGCATGTGGAGAGACGTTCGTTCATATAGCACAAAGTGAAAAGGTTGCAGAAGAAACTTTTACTCTGCTTTCTCAGTCTTTTTCCTAGTGCCTGTTTGAATTTCCTGCAGTTTTCAATGTAAAACATAGATAGAGCTAGTACCTACCCATATATATATACGGAGTGGAGTTAGCAACTGAAAAGAAACTTTGTGTTCCCAACAAGCTAGGTGAAGCATGGCTTTCACACACACGTATGTCACAGAACTGAGTATATGGAGAGAAGTTCGTTCATCTAGTACAAAGGGAACCGTTTGCAGGGGAAACTTTTACTCTGGATTCTCAGTCTTTTTCCTAGTGCCGGTTTGAAGTTCCTGCATTTTTCACAGTAAAACCGATTTGGAGCTAGCACGTCCTCATATATATGTATGTATTGGTGATTGCAAAGGAAAAGAATATTTGTGTTCCCAACAAACTAGGTGAAGGACGGCTTTCACACACACTTATCCCTCGGAACCTAGCATGTGGAGAAACATTCGTTCATCTAGTAAAAATAGAACGGGTTGCAGGTGAAACTTTTACTCTGGATTCTCAGTCTGTTTCCTAGTGCCGGTTTGAAGTTCCTGCAGTTTTCACTGTAAAACCGAGTTGGACCTTGTACCTCCCCATATATATATATGTATTGGAGATTGCAACTGAAAAGAAACTTTGTGTACCCAACAAGCTAGGTGATGGACGGCTTTCACACACTTATCTCTCAGAACTGAGCATGTGGAGAGACGTTCGTTCTTCTAGCAAAAAGGGAACCAGTTGCAGTTGAAACTTTTACTCTGGTTTCTCAGTCTGTTTCCTAGTGTCGGTTTGAAATTCCTGCACTTTTCACTGTAAAATTTAGTTGGAGCTTGTAGTTCCCCATTTATATGTATGGAGTGGTGTATGCTACTGAAAAGAAATTTCTGTTCCCAACAAGCTAGTTGAAGGACGGCTTTCACACACACTTATCTCTCAGAACTGAGCATGTGGAGAGACTTTCGTTCATCTAGCATAAACGGAACTGGTTGCAAGAGAAATTTTTACTCTGGTTTCTCAGTCTTTTTCCTAGTGCAGGTTTGAAGTTCCTGCAATTATCACTATAAAACAGAGTTGGAACTAGAACATCCCCATATATATATATTGAGTGGAGTGTGCAACTGAAAAGAAACTTTGTGTTCACAACAATCTAGTTGAAAGACGACATTAACACAAACTTATCTCTCAGAACTTAGCATATGGAGAGACATTCTTTCATCTAGCACAAAGGGAAAGGTTTGCCGGAGAAACTTTACTCTGGTTTCTCAGACTGTTTCCTAGTGCCGGGTTGAAGTTCTTCCAGTTCTCACTGTAAAACAGAGGTGGGGCTAAAACCTCCACATTTATATGTATAGAGTGAAATTTGCAACTGAAAAGAAACTTTGTGTTCCCAACAAGCTATGTGACTGACGGATTACACACACACATATCTCTCAAAACTGAGCGTGTGGAGAGAGGTTGGTTCATCTAGTAAAAAAGGAACGGGTTACATTAGAAACATTTACTCTGGTTTCTCAGCATGTTTCCTAGTGCCTTATTGAAGTTCCAGCAGTTCTCACTGTAAAACGATGTTGGTGCTAGTACCTCCCCATATATATTTAAGGATTGTAGTTTGCAACAGAAAAGAACATATGTGTTCCCAACAAACTAGTTCAAGGACGGCTTTCACACACACTTATCTCACAGAACTGAGCATGTGGAAAGAATTTCGTTCATATTGCACAAAGTGAAATGGTTGCATAAGAATTTTTACTCTGGTTTCTCAGTCTGTTTCCTAGTGCCCGATTTAAGTTCCTGCTTTTTTCACTGTAAAACTGATTTGGAGCTAGTAAACCCATATATATATATAGAGTGGGGTTTGCAACTGAAAAGAAACTTTGTGTTCCCAACAAGCTAGGTGAAGGTCGGCTTTCACACACACATATCCCGCAGACCTGAGCATGTGGAGAGACATCGTTCATCTAGCACAAAGGGAACGGGTTGCAGGATAAAACTTTACTCTGGTTTCTCAGTATGTTTCCTAGTGTCGGTTTGAAGTTCCTGCAGTTATCACTGTAAAACCGAGTTGGAACTTGTACCTCCCCATATATATGTACGGAGTGGAGTTAGCAACTGAAAAGAAACTTTGTGTTCCCAAAAAGCTAGGTGAAGGACGGCTTTCACACACACTTATCTCTCAGAACTGAGCATGTGTAGAGACGTTCTTTCTTCTAGCACAAAGGGAACGGTTTGCAGGGAAACATTTACTCTGGTATCCCAGTCTGTTTCCTAGTACCGGATTGAATTTCCCGCAGTTTTCCCTGTAAAACAGTGTTGGAGCTATTACCTCTCCATATATATGAATGGAGTGGAGATTGCAACTGAAAAGAAACTTTGTGTTCCCAACAAGCTAGGTGAAGGATGGCTTTCATTCACACATTTCTCTCAGGACTGAGCATGTGGAGAGACTTTCGTTCATATAGCACAAAGTGAAATGGTTGCAGAAGAAACTTTTACTCTGGTTTCTCAGTCTGTTTCCTACTGCCGGTTTGAAGTTCCTACAGTTTTCACTGTAAAACAGAGTTGGAGCTAGTACCTTCCGGTATGTATGTATGAAGTGAAGATTGAAACTAAAAAGAATCTTTGTTTTCCCAACAAACTAGGTGAAGAACGGCTTTCACACACACTTATACCTCAGAACCTAGCATGTGGAGAGACATTCGTTCATCTAGTAAAAATAGAACGGTTTGCAGGGGAAACTTTTACTCTGGTTTCTCAGTCTGTTTCCTTGTGCCGGTATGAAGTTCCTGCAGTTTTCACTGTAAAACCGAGTTGGAGCTTGTACCTCCCCATATATATATATGCATTGGAGATTGCAACTGAAAAGAAACTTTTTGTACCCAACAAGCTAGGTGAAGCATGGCTTTCACACACACTTATTTCACAGAACTGAGCATATGGAGAGAATTTCGTTCATCTAGTACAAAGGGAACCGTTTGTAGGAGAAACTTTTACTCTGGATTCTCAGTCTGTTTCCTAGTGCCGGATGTAATTTCCTGCAGTTTTCACAGTAAAACCGTGCTGGAGCTAGTACTTCCCCATATATATGTATGGATTGTTGTTTGCAAAGGAAAAGAATCTTTGTGTTCCCAAAAAACTATTTGAAGGACGGCTTTCACACTCACTTATTTCTCAGAAATGAGCATTTGGAGAGACAATCGTTCATCTATCAAAAAGAGAACGGGTTGCAGGTGAAAGTTATACTCTGGTTTCTATGTCTGTTTCCTAGTGCCGGTTTGAAATTCCTGCAGTTTTCACTGTAAAAATTAGTTGATGCGTGTACTACCCCATATATATTTATGGAGTGGAATTTGCATCTGAATAGTAACTTTGAGTTCCGAACAAGCTAGGTGAAGGACGGCATTCATACACACTTATCTCTCAGAATTGAGCATGTGGAGAGATATTCATTCATCTAGCATAAAGGAAACGGGTTGCAGGAGAAAAATTTTCTCTGGTTTCTCAGTCTGTTTCCTAGTGCCGGGTTGAATTTCCTGCATTATCCACTGCAATACAGAGTTGGAACTAGAACCTCCCCAATTATATGCATGGAGTGGAATTTGCAACTGAAAAGAAACTTTGTGTTCCCAACATGCTAGGGGAATCACGGCTTTCACACAAAAATATGTCACAGATCTAGGCATATGGAGAGACGTTCGTTCATCTAGTAAAATGGGAACGGGTTGCAGGAGAAGTTTTATTCTGGATTCTCCGTCTGTTTCCTAGTGCCGGTATGAATTTTCTGCAGTTTTCACTTTAAAACCGAGTTGGAGATAACCTCCCATATATATTTATGGAGAGTAGTTTGCATCTGAAAAGTAACATTGATTCCCAACAAGCTAGGTGAATTCGGATTTCACACACACTTGTTTCTCAGAACTGAGCATGTGGAGAGATGTTCGTTCATCTAGCACAAAGGGAACGGGTTGCAGGAGAAAATTTTAGACTTGATTCTCAGTGTGTTTCCTAGTGCCGGTTTGAAGTTCCTGCAGTTTTCACTGTAAAACCGAGTTGGAGCTTGTACCTCCCCATATATATATATGGATTGGAGTTTGCAACTGAAAAGGAACTTTGTGTTCCCATCAAGCTAGGTGAAGGACGGCTTTCACACACACTTATCTCTCAGAACTGAGCATGTGTAGAGACGTTCTTTCTTCTAGCACAAAGGGAACGGTTTGCAGGGAAACATTTACTCTGGTATCCCAGTCTGTTTCCTAGTACCGGTTTGAATTTCCCGCAGTTTTCCCTGTAAAACAGTGTTGGAGCTATTACCTCTCCATATATATGAATGGAGTGGAGATTGCAGCTGAAAAGAAACTTTGTGTTCCCAAAAAGCTAGATGAAGGACCGCTTTCACAGAAACATATCTCTCAGAACTGAGCATGTGGAGAGACGTTCCTTCATCTAGCACAAAGGGAACGGGTTGCAGGGAAACATTTACTCTTGTTTCTCAGTCTGTTTCCTAGTGCATATTTGAATTTCCTTCAGTTTTCACTGTAAAAAAGAATTGGAGCTAGTACCTCCCCATATATATATATGGATTGGGGTTTGCAAATGAAAAGAAACTTTGTGTTCCCAACAAGCTTGGTGAAGGAAGGCATTCACACACACTTATCTCTCAGAACTGAGCACGTGGAGAGACGTTCGTTCATCTAGCAAAAAGGGAACGGGTTGCAGGAGAACGTTTTACTCTGGTTTCTCACTCTGTTTCCTAGTGCCGATAGATGTTACTGCAGTTTTCACTGTAAAAAATAGTTGCTGCTAGTACCTCCCCATATAAATGTATGGAGTGGAGATTGCAACTGTAAAGAAACTTTGTGTTCCCAACAAGCTAAATGAAGGGCGGCTTTCACACACACATATCTCTCAGAACTGAGCATGTGGAGAGACGTCCGTTCATCTAGCAAAAAAGGCACGGGTTGCAGGAGAAATTTTACTCTAGTTTCTCAGTCTGTTTCCTAGTGCCAGTTAGAAGTTCCTGCATTTTTCTCTGTAAAACGGTGTTGGTACTATTACCTCCCCATATATATGTATGGAGTGGAGTTTGCAACTGAAAAGAAACTATGTGTTCCCAAGTAGCTAGATGAAGGACGGCTTTCACAGACATATATCTCTCAGATCTGAGCGTGAGGAAAGACGTTACTTCATCTAGCAAAAAGGGAAATGGTTGCAGGATAACATTTACTCTGGTTTCTCAGTCTGTTTCCTAGTGTATATATGATTTTCCTTCAGTTTTCACTGTAAAACAGATTTGGAGCTAGTACCTCCGCATAAATATGTATGGATTGTGGTTAGCAACTGAAAAGAAACTTTGTGTTCCCAACAAATTGTTGAAGGACTGCATTCACACACATTTTTCTCTCAGAACTGAGCATGTGGGGAGACGTTCATTCATCTAGCACAAAGGGAAAGTGTTCCAGCGTTACTTTTATCTCTGGTTTCTCAGTCTGTTTCCTAGTGCCGGTTTTAAGTTCCTGCAGTTTTCACTGTAAAAACTAGTTGGTGCTGTTATCTCCCATATATATATATGGAGTGTAGTTTGCAACTGAAAAGAAAATTTGTGTTCCCAAAAAGCTAGGTGAAGGACGGTTTTCACACACACCTTTCTCAAAACTGAGCATTTGGAGAGACGTTCGTTCATATAGCACAAATTGAAAGGGTTGCAGAAGAATCTTTTACTCTGGTTTCTCAGTGTGTTTCCTACTGCCGGTTTGAAGTTCCTGAAGTTTTCACTGTAAAACCGAGTTGGATATTGTACCTCCCCATATATACATATGGATTGGAGTTTGCAACTGAAAAGAAACTTTGTGTTCCCATCAAGCTAGGTGAAGGACGGCTTTAACACACAATTATCTCTCAGAACTGAGCATGTGGAGAGACGTTCGTTCTTCAAGCAAAATTGGAACAGATTGCAGGAGAAGTTTTACTCTGGTTTCTCAGTCTGTTTCCTAGTGCCGGTTTGAATTTCTTGCACTTTTCCCTGTTAAACTGAGTTGGAGCTAGTACCTCCCCATATATATGTATGGAGTGGAGTTTGCAACTGAAAAGAAACTTTGTTTTCCCCAAAAGCTACGTGAAGGACGGCTTTCCAAGACAAATATCTCTCAGAACTGAGCATGTGTAGAGATATTCATTCATCTAGCACAAAGTGATCTGGTTGCAGGGGAAATTTTACTCTGGTTTCTCAGTATGTTTCCTAGTGCCGGTTTGAAATTCCTGCATTTTTCACTGTAAATCTGAGTTGGAGCTATTACCTACCCATATCTATGTATGGAGTGGTGTTTGCAACTGAAAAGAAACATTGTGTTCCAAACAAGCTAGGTGAAATTCGGCTTTCACACACACATATCTCTCAGAACTGAGCATGTGGAGAGACTTTCGTTCATCTAGCGAAAACGGAACGGGTTGCAGAAAAAAGTTTTACTCTGGTTTCAAAGTCTGTTTCCTAGTGCCGGGTAGAATTTCCTGCAGTTTTCACTGTAAAATTGAGTTGGAGCTAGAACTTCCCCATGTATACGTATGGAGAGGAATTTGCAACTGAAAAGAAACTTTGTCTTCCCAACAAGCTAGGTGAAGGACGGCTTTCATTCACAATTTTCTCTCAGAACTGAGCATGTGGAGAGACTTTCGTTCATATAACACAAAGTGAAATGGTTGCAGAAAAATCTTTTACTGTGGTTTCTCAGTCTGTTTCCTAGTGCCGGTTTGAAGTTCCTGTAGTTTTCACTGTAAAACAAAGTTGCAGCTAGAACATTCCCATATATATGTATGGAGTGGAGTTGGCAACTAAAAAGGAACTTTGTGTTCCCAACAAGCTAGTTGAAGCATGGCTTTCACACACACTTATTTCACAGAACTGAGCATATGGAGAGAATTTCGTTCATCTAGTACAAAGGGAACGGTTTGTAGGAGAAACTATTACTCTGGATTCTCAGTCTGTTTCCTAGTGCCGGATTTAAGTTCCTGCAGTTTTCACAGTAAAAGCGTGTTGGAGCTAGTACTTCCCCATATATATGTATGGATTGTTGTTTGCAAAGGAAAAGAATCTTTGTGTTCCCAAAAAACTATTTGAAGGACGGCTTTCACACACACACATCTCTCAGAACTGAGCATTTGGAGAGACAATCGTTCATCTATCAAAAAGAGAACGGGTTGCAGGTGAAAGTTATACTCTGGTTTCTATGTCTGTTTCCTTGTGCCGGTTTGAAGTTCCTGCAGTTTCACTGTAAAAATTAGTTGGTGCGTGTACTTCTCCATATATATTTATGGAGTGAAGTTTGCATCTGAAAAGTAACTTTGTGTTCCGAACAAGCTAGGTGAAGGACGGCATTCACACACACTTATCTCTCAGAATTGAGCATGTGGAGAGATATTCATTCATCTAGCACAGAGGAAACAGGTTGCAGGAGAAAAATTTTCTCTGGTTTCTCAGTCTGTTTCCTAGTGCCGGGTTGAATTTCCTGCATTATCCACTGTAATACAGGGTTGGAACTAGAACCTCCCCATTTATATGCATGGAATGGAATTTGCAACTGAAAAGAAATTTTGTGTTCCCAACATGCAAGGGGAAGCACGGCTTTCACACAAACTTATGTCACAGAACTAGGCATATGGAGAGACTTTCGTTCATCAAGTACAATGGGAACGGGTTGCAGGAGAAATTTTATTCTGGATTCTCTGTCTGTTTCCTAGTGCCGGTATGAATTTTCTGCATTTTTCACTTTAAAACTGAGTATCAGATAACCCCCCATATATATTTATGGAGAGTAGTTTGCATCTGAAAAGTAACATTGATTCCCAACAAGCTAGGTGAAGTCGGATTTCACACACACTTGTTTCTGAGAACTGAGCATGTGGAGAGACGTTCGTTCATCTAGCACAAAGGGAACGGGTTGCAGGAGAAAATTTTAGACTTGATTCTCAGTGTGTTTCCTAGTGCCGGTTTGAAGATCCTGCAGTTTTCACTGTAAAACCGAGTTGGAGCTTGTACTTTCCCATATATATATATGGATTGGAGTTTGCAACTGAAAAGAAACGTTGTGTTCCCATCAAGCTAGGTGAAGGACGGCTTTCACACACACTTATCTCTCAGAACTGAGCATGTGTAGAGACGTTCTTTCTTCTAGCAAAAAGGGAACGGGTTGCCGGAGAAACATTTACAGTGATATCTCAGTCTGTTTCCTAGTATCGGTTTGAATTTCCTGCAGTTTTCCCTGTAAAACAGTGTTGGAGCTATTACCTCCCCATATATATGTATGGAGTGGAGATTGCAACTGAAAAGAACTTTGTGTTCCCAAAAAGCTAGATGAAGGACGGCTTTCACAGACACATATCTCTCAGAACTGAGCATGTGGAGAGACGTTCCTTCATCTAGCACAAAGGGAACGGGTTGCAGGGAGACATTTACTCTTGTTTCTCAGTCTGTTTCCTCGTGCATATTTGAATTTCCTTCAGTTTTCACTGTAAAAAAGAATTGGAGCAAGTACCTCCCCATATATATATATGGATTGGGGTTTGCAAATGAAAAGAAACTTTGTGTTCCCAACAAGCTTGGTGAAGGAAGGCATTCACACACACTTATCTCTCAGAACTGAGCACGTGGAGAGACGTTCGTTCATCTAGCACAAAGGGAACGGGTTGCAGGAGAATGTTTTACTCTGGTTTCTCACTCTGTTTCCTAGTGCCGGATAGAAGTTACTGCAGTTTTCACTGTAAAAACTAGTTGCTGCTAGTACCTCCCCATATATATGTATGGATTGGAATTTACAACTGAAAAGAAACTTTGTGTTCCCAACAAGCTAGTTGAAGGACGGCTTTCAAACACATTTTTCTCTCAGAACTGAGCATGTGGAGAGACGTTCATTCATCTAGCACTAAGGGAAAGTTTTCCAGCGTTACCTTTAGCTCTGGATTCTCAGTCTGTTTCCTAGTGCCGGTTTTAAGTTCCTGCAGTTTTCACTGTAAAAACTAGTTGGTGCTGGTATCCCCATATATATATATGGAGTGTAGTTTGCAACTGAAAAGAAAATTTGTATTCCCAAAAAGCTAGGTGAAGGACGGTTTTCACACACACCTATCTCAGAACTGAGCATTTGGAGAGACGTTCGTTCATATAGCACAAATTGAAAGGGTTGCAGAAGAATCTTTTACTCTGGTTTCTCAGTGTGTTTCCTACTGCCGGTGGGAAGTTCCTGCAGTTTTCACTGTAAAACCAAGTTGGAGCTTGTACCTCCCCATATATATATATGGATTGGAGTTTGCAAATGAAAAGAAACTTTGTGTTCCCATCAATCTAGGTGAAGGACGGCTATAACACACAATTTTCTCTCAGAACTGAGCATGTGGAGAGACGTTCTTTCTTCAAGCAAAAATGGAATGGGTTGCAGGAGAAACTTTTACTCTGTTTTCTCAGTCTGTTTCCTAGTGCCGGTTTGAAGTTCCTGCAGTTTTCCTTGTTAAACTGAGTTGGAGCTAGTACCTCCCCATATATATGTACGGAGTGGAGTTTTCAACTGAAAGAAACTTTGTTTTCCCCAAAAGCTACGTGAAGGACGGCTTTCCAAGACAAATATCTCTCAGAACTGAGCATGTGGAAAGACGTTCGTTCATCTAGCACAAAGTGATCTGGTTGCAGGGGATATTTTACTCTGGTTTCTCAGTCTGTTTCCTAGTGCCGGTTTGAAGTTCCTGCATTTTTCACTGTAAATCTGAGTTGGAGCTATTACCTACCCATATCTATGTATGGAGTGGAGTTTGCAACTGAAAAGAAACATTGTGTTCCCAACAAGCTAGGTGAAAGTCGGCTTTCACACACACATATATCTCAGAACTGAGCATGTGGAGAGACTTTCGTTCATCTAGCAAAAACGGAACGGGTTGCAGGAAAAAGTTTTACTCTGGTTTCTAATTCTGTTTCCTAGTGCCGGGGAGAATTTCCTGCAGTTTTCACTGTAAAAGAGAGTTGGAGCTAGAACTTCCCCATGTATACTTATGGACAGGAATTTGCAACTGAAAAGAATCTTTGTGTTCCCAACAAGCTAGGTGAAGGACGGCTTTCATTCACAATTTTCTCTCAGAACTGAGCATGTGGAGAGACGTTCGTTCATATAGCACAAAGTGAAATGGTTGCAGAAAAATCTTTTACTCTGGTTTCTCAGTCTGTTTCCTAGTGCCGGTTTGAAGTTCCTGTAGTTTTCACTGAAAAACAGAGTTGCAGCTAGAACATTCCCATATATATGTATGGAGTGGAGTTGGCAAATGAAAAGGAACTTTGTGTTCCCAACAAGCTAGTTGAAGCATGGCTTTCACACACACTTATTTCACAGAACTGAGCATATGGAGAGAATTTCGTTCATCTAGTACAAAGGGAACGGTGTGTAGGAGAAACTTTTACTCTGGATTCTCAGTCTGTTTCCTAGTGCCGGATTTAAGTTCCTGCAGTTTTCACAGTAAAAGCGTGTTGGAGCTAGTACTTCCCCATATATATGTATGGATTGTTGTTTGCAAAGGAAAAGAATCTTTGTGTTCCCAAAAAACTATTTGAAGGACGGCTTTCACACACACACATCTCTCAGAACTGAGCATTTGGAGAGACAATCGTTCATCTATCAAAAAGAGAACGGGTTGCAGGTGAAAGTTATACTCTGGTTTCTATGTCTGTTTCCTTGTGCCGGTTTGAAGTTCCTGCAGTTTTCACTGTAAAAATTAGTTGGTGCGTGTACTTCTCCATATATATTTATGGAGTGGAGTTTGCATCTGAAAAGTAACTTTGTGTTCCGAACAAGCTAGGTGAAGGACGGCATTCACACACACTTATCTCTCAGAATTGAGCATGTGGAGAGATTTTCATTCATCTAGCACAGAGGAAACGGGTTGCAGGAGAAAAATTTTCTCTGGTTTCTCAGTCTGTTTCCTAGTGCCGGGTTGAATTTCCTGCATTATCCACTGTAATACAGGGTTGGAACTAGAACCTCCCCATTTATATGCATGGAATGGAATTTGCAACTGAAAAGAAATTTTGTGTTCCCAACATGCAAGGGGAAGCACGGCTTTCACACAAACTTATGTCACAGAACTAGGCATATGGAGAGACATTCGTTCGTCCAGTACAATGGGAACGGGTTGCAGGAGAAATTTTATTCTGGATTCTCCGTCTGTTTCCTAGTGCCGGTATGAATTTTCTGCAGTTTTCACTTTTAAACTGAGTTGGAGATAACCCCCCCATATATATTTATGGAGAGTAGTTTGCATCTGAAAAGTAACATTGATTCCCAACAAACTAGGTGAAGTCGGATTTCACACACACTTGTTTCTCAGAACTGAGCATGTGGAGAGACGTTCGTTCATCTAGCACAAAGGGAACGGGTTGCAGGAGAAAATTTAGACTTGATTCTCAGTGTGTTTCCTAGTGCCGGTTTGAAGATCCTGCAGTTTTCACTGTAAAACTGAGTTGGAGCTTGTACCTTCCCATATATATATATGGATTGGAGTTTGCAACTGAAAAGAAACTTTGTGTTCCCAAAAAGCTAGGTGAAGGACGGCTTTCACACACACTTATCTCTCAGAACTGGGCATGTGTAGAGACGTTCTTTCTTCTAGCAAAAAGGGAACGGGTTGCCGGAGAAAATTTTACAGTGATATCTCAGTCTGTTTCCTAGTATCGGTTTGAATTTCCTGCAGTTTTCCCTGTAAAACAGTGTTGGAGCTATTACCTCCCCATATATATATATGGAGTGGAGATTGCAACTGAAAAGAAACTTTGTGTTCCCAAAAAGCTAGATGAAGGACGGCTTTCACAGACACATATCTCAGAACTGAGCATGTGGAGAGACGTTCCTTCATCTAGCACAAAGGGAACGGGTTGCAGGGAAACATTTACTCTTGTTTCTCAGTCTGTTTCCTAGTGCATATTTGAATTTCCTTCAGTTTTCACTGTAAAAAAGAATTGGAGCAAGTACCTCCCCATATATATATATGGATTGGGGTTTGCAAATGAAAAGAAACTTTGTGTTCCCAACAAGCTTGGTGAAGGAAGGCATTCACACACACTTATCTCTCAGAACTGAGCACGTGGAGAGACGTTCGTTCATCTAGCACAAAGGGAACGGGTTGCAGGAGAATGTTTTACTCTGGTTTCTCACTCTTTTTCCTAGTGCCGGATAGAAGTTACTGCAGTTTTCACTGTAAAAACTAGTTGCTGCTAGTACCTCCCCATATATATGTATGGATTGGAATTTACAACTGAAAAGAAACTTTGTGTTCCCAACAAGCTAGTTGAAGGACGGCATTCAAACACATTTTTCTCTCAGAACTGAGCATGTGGAGAGACGTTCATTCATCTAGCACTAAGGGAAAGTTTTCCAGCGTTACCTTTAGCTCTGGATTCTCAGTCTGTTTCCTAGTGCCGGTTTTAAGTTCCTGCAGTTTTCACTGTAAAAACTAGTTGGTGCTGGTATCTCCCATATATATATATGGAGTGTAGTTTGCAACTGAAAAGAAAATTTGTATTCCCAAAAGCTAGGTGAAGGACGGTTTTCACACACACCTATCTCAGAACTGAGCATTTGGAGAGACGTTCGTTCATATAGCAGAAATTGAAAGGGTTGCAGAAGAATCTTTTACTCTGGTTTCTCAGTGTGTTTCCTACTGCCGGTGGGAAGTTCCTGCAGTTTTCACTGTAAAACCGAGTTGGAGCTTGTACCTCCCCATATATATATATGGATTGGAGTTTGCAAATGAAAAGAAAACTTTGTGTTCCCATCAAGCTAGGTGAAGGACGGCTTTAACACACAATTTTCTCTCAGAACTGAGCATGTGGGAGAGACGTTCTTTCTTCAAGCAAAAATGGAATGGGTTGCAGGAGAAACTTTTACTCTGGTTTCTCAGTCTGTTTCCTAGTGCCGGTTTGAAGTTCCTGCAGTTTTCCCTGTTAAACTGAGTTGGAGCTAGTAACTCCCCATATATATGTACGGAGTGGAGTTTGCAACTGAAAGAAACTTTGTTTTCCCCAAAAGCTACGTGAAGGACGGCTTTCAAAGACAAATATCTCTCAGAACAGAGCATGTGGAGAGACGTTCGTTCATCTAGCACAAAGTGATCTGGTTGCAGGGGATATTTTACTCTGGTTTCTCAGTCTGTTTCCTACTGCCGGTTTGAAGTTCCTGCATTTTTCACTGTAAATCTGAGTTGGAGCTATTACCTACCCATATCTATGTATGGAGTGGAGTTTGCAACTGAAAAGAAACATTGTGTTCCCAACAAGCTAGGTGAAAGTCGGCTTTCACACACACATATATCTCAGAACTGAGCATGTGGAGAGACTTTCGTTCATCTAGCAAAAACGGAACGGGTTGCAGGAAAAAGTTTTACTCTGGTTTCTAAGTCTGTTTCCTAGTGCCGGGGAGAATTTCCTGCAGTTTTCACTGTAAAAGTGAGTTGGAGCTAGAACTTCCCCATGTATACTTATGGACAGGAATTTGCAACTGAAAAGAATCTTTGTGTTCCCAACAAGCTAGGTGAAGGACGGCTTTCATTCACAATTTTCTCTCAGAACTGAGCATGTGGAGAGACGTTCGTTCATATAGCACAAAGTGAAATGGTTGCAGAAAAATCTTTTACTCTGATTTCTCAGTCTGTTTCCTAGTGCCGGTTTGAAGTTCCTGTAGTTTTCACTGAAAAACAGAGTTGCAGCTAGAACATTCCCATATATATGTATGGAGTGGAGTTGGCAAATGAAAAGGAACTTTGTGTTCCCAACAAGCTAGTTGAAGCATGGCTTTCACACACACTTATTTCACAGAACTGAGCATATGGAGAGAATTTCGTTCATCTAGTACAAAGGGAACGGTGTGTAGGAGAAACTTTTACTCTGGATTCTCAGTCTGTTTCCTAGTGCCGGATTTAAGTTCCTGCAGTTTTCACAGTAAAAGCGTGTTGGAGCTAGTACTTCCCCATATATATGTATGGATTGTTGTTTGCAAAGGAAAAGAATCTTTGTGTTCCCAAAAAACTATTTGAAGGACGGCTTTCACACACACACATATCTCAGAACTGAGCATTTGTAGAGACAATCGTTCATCTATCAAAAAGAGAACGGGTTGCAGGTGAAAGTTATACTCTGGTTTCTATGTCTGTTTCCTAGTGCCGGTTTGAAGTTCCTGCAGTTTTCACTGTAAAAATTAGTTGGTGCGTGTACTTCTCCATATATATTTATGGAGTGGAGTTTGCATCTGAAAAGTAACTTTGTGTTCCGAACAAGCTAGGTGAAGGACGGCATTCTCACACAATTATCTCTCAGAATTGAGCATGTGGAGAGATATTCATTCATCTAGCACAGAGGAAACGGGTTGCAGGAGAAAAATTTTCTCTGGTTTCTCAGTCTGTTTCCTAGTGCCGGGTTGAATTTCCTGCATTATCCACTGTAATACAGAGTTCGAACTATAACCTCCCCATTTATATGCATGGAGTGGAATTTGCAACTGAAAAGAAACTTTGTGTTCCCAACATGCTAGGGGAAGCACGGCTTTCACAGAAAATTATGTCAGAGATCTAGGCATTTGGAGAGACGTTCGTTCATCTAGTACAATGGGAACGGTTTGCAGGAGAAATTTTATTCTGGATTCTCCGTCTGTTTCCTAGTGCCGGTATGAATTTTCTGCAGATTTCACTTTAAAACCGAGTAGGAGATAACCCCCCATATATATTTATGGAGAGTAGTTTGCATCTGAAAAGTAACATTGATTCCTAACAAGCTAGGGAATTCGGATTCACACACACTTGTTTATCAGAACTGAGCATCTGGAGAAACGTTCGTTCATCTACCACAAGGGAACGGGTTGCAGGGAAACATTTACTCTTCTTTCTCTATCTGTTTCCTAGTGCATATTTGAATTTCCTTCAGTATTCACTGTAAAAAAGAATTGGAGCTAGTACCTCCCCATATATATATATGGATTGGGGTTTGCAAATGTAAAGAAACTTTGAGTTCCCAACAAGCTTCGTGAAGGAAGGCATTCACACACAATTATCTCTCAGAACTGAGCACGTGGAGAGACGTTCGTTCATCTAGCACAAAGGCAACTGGTTGCAGGAGAATGTTTTACTCTGGTTTCTCACTCTGTTTCCTAGTGCCGGATAGAAGATAATGCAGTTTTCACTGTAAAAACTAGTTGCTGCTAGTACCTCCCCATATATATGTATGGAGTGGAGTTTGCAACTGAAAAGAAACTTTGTGTTCCCAAATAGCTAGATGAAGGACGGCTTTCACAGACACATATCTCTCAGATCTGAGCATGTGGAAAGACGTTCCTTCATCTAGCACAATGGGAAAGGTTTGCAGGATAACATTTACTCTGGTTTCTCAGTCTGTTTCCTAGTGCATGTTTGAATTTTCTTCAGTTTTCACTGTAAAACAGAGTTGCATCTAGTACCTCCCCATATATATGTATGAATTGGGGGTTTGCAACTGAAAAGAAACTTTGTGTTCCCAACAAATTGTTGAAGGACGGCATTCACACACAATTTTCTCTCAGAACTGAGCACGTGGAGAGACGTTCGTTCACCTAGCACAAACGGAACGGGTTGCAGGAGAAAGTATTACTCTGGTTTCTCACTCTGTTTCCTATTGACGGATTGAAGTTCCTGCAGATTTCACTGTAAAACTAGTTTCTGCTGGTACCTCCCCATATATATGTATGGATTGGAGTTTACAACTGGAAAGAAACTTTGTGTTCCCAACAAGCAAGCTGAAGGACGGCTTTCACACACATTTTTCTCTCAGAACTGAGCATGTGGAGAGACGTTCATTCATCTAGCACAAAGGGAAAGTGTTCCAGCGTTTCCTTTAGCTCTGGATTCTCAGTCTGTTTCTTAGTGCCGGTTTTAATTTCCTGCAGTTTTCACTGTAAATCTAGTTGGTGCTGGTATCTCCCATATATATATATGGAGTGTAGTTTGGAACTGAAAAGAAAATTTGTGTTCCTAATAAGCTAGGTGAAGGACGGCTTTCAACGACAAATATCTCTCAGAACTGAACATGTGGAGAGACGTTCCTTCATCTAGCACAAAGGGAACGGGTTGCAGCGATAAGTTTAACTGTGGATTCTCAGTCTGTTTCCTAGTGCCGGTTTTATGTTCCTGCAGTTTTCAATGTAAAAACTAGTTGGTGCTGGTACATCCCATATATATATATGGAGTGTATTTAGCAAGTGAAAGAAACTTTGTTTTCCCCAAAAGCTACGTGAAGGACGGCTTTCAAAGACAAATATCTCTCAGAACAGAGCATGTGGAGAGACGTTCGTTTATCTAGCACAAAGTGATCTGGTTGCAGGGGATATTTTACTCTGGTTCTCAGTCTGTTTCCTACTGCCGGTTTGAAGTTCCTGCATTTTTCACTGTAAATCTGAGTTGGAGCTATTACCTACCCATATCTATGTATGGAGTGGAGTTTGCAACTGAAAAGAAACATTGTGTTCCCAACAAGCTAGGTGAAAGTCGGCTTTCACACACACATATATCTCAGAACTGAGCATGTGGAGAGGACTTTCGTTCATCTAGCAAAAACGGAACGGGTTGCAGGAAAAAGTTTTACTCTGGTTTCTAAGTCTGTTTCCTAGTGCCGGGGAGAATTTCCTGCAGTTTTCACTGTAAAAGTGAGTTGGAGCTAGAACTTCCCCATGTATACTTATGGACAGGAATTTGCAACTGAAAAGAATCTTTGTGTTCCCAACAAGCTAGGTGAAGGACGGCTTTCATTCACAATTTTCTCTCAGAACTGAGCATGTGGAGAGACGTTCGTTCATATAGCACAAAGTGAAATGGTTTGCAGAAAAATCTTTTACTCTGATTTCTCAGTCTGTTTCCTAGTGCCGGTTTTGAAGTTCCTGTAGTTTTCACTGAAAAACAGAGTTGCAGCTAGAACATTCCCATATATATGTATGGAGTGGAGTTGGCAAATGAAAAGGAACTTTGTGTTCCCAACAAGCTAGTTGAAGCATGGCTTCACACACACTTATTTCACAGAACTGAGCATATGGAGAGAATTTCGTTCATCTAGTACAAAGGGAACGGTGTGTAGGAGAAACTTTACTCTGGATTTCTCAGTCTGTTTCCTAGTGCCGGATTTAAGTTCCTGCAGTTTTCACAGTAAAAGCGTGTTGGAGCTAGTACTTCCCCATATATATGTATGGATTGTTGTTTGCAAAGGAAAGAATCTTTGTGTTCCCAAAAAACTATTTGAAGGACGGCTTTCACACACACACATATCTCAGAACTGAGCATTTGTAGAGACAATCGTTCATCTATCAAAAAGAGAACGGGTTGCAGGTGAAAGTTTATACTCTGGTTTCTATGTCTGTTTCCTAGTGCCGGTTTGAAGTTCCTGCAGTTTTCACTGTAAAAATTAGTTGGTGCGTGTACTTCTCCATATATATTTATGGAGTGGAGTTTGCATCTGAAAAGTAACTTTGTGTTCCGAACAAGCTAGGTGAAGGACGGCATTCTCACACAATTATCTCTCAGAATTGAGCATGTGGAGAGATATTCATTCATCTAGCACAGAGGAAACGGGTTGCAGGAGAAAAATTTCTCTGGTTTCTCAGTCTGTTCCTAGTGCCGGGTTGAATTTCCTGCATTTATCCACTGTAATACAGAGTTCGAACTATAACCTCCCCATTTATATGCATGGAGTGGAATTTGCAACTGAAAAGAAACTTTGTGTTCCCAACATGCTAGGGGAAGCACGGCTTTCACAGAAAATTATGTCAGAGATCTAGGCATTTGGAGAGACGTTCGTTCATCTAGTACAATGGGAACGGTTTGCAGGAGAAATTTTATTCTGGATTCTCCGTCTGTTTCCTAGTGCCGGTATGAATTTTCTGCAGATTTCACTTTAAAAACCGGTAGGAGATAACCCCCCATATATATTATGGAGAGTAGTTTGCATCTGAAAAGTAACATTGATTCCTAACAAGCTAGGGAATTCGGATTTCACACACACTTGTTTATCAGAACTGAGCATCTGGAGAAACGTTCGTTCATCTACCACAAAGGGAACGGGTTGCAGGGAAACATTTACTCTTCTTTCTCTATCTGTTTCCTAGTGCATATTTGAATTTCCTTCAGTATTCACTGTAAAAAAGAATTGGAGCTAGTACCTCCCCATATATATATATGGATTGGGGTTTGCAAATGTAAAGAAACTTTGAGTTCCCAACAAGCTTCGTGAAGGAAGGCATTCACACACAATTATCTCTCAGAACTGAGCACGTGGAGAGACGTTCGTTCATCTAGCACAAAGGCAACTGGTTGCAGGAGAATGTTTTACTCTGGTTTCTCACTCTGTTTCCTAGTGCCGGATAGAAGATAATGCAGTTTTCACTGTAAAAACTAGTTGCTGCTAGTACCCTCCCCATATATATGTATGGAGTGGAGTTTGCAACTGAAAAGAAACTTTGTGTTCCCAAATAGCTAGATGAAGGACGGCTTTCACAGACACATATCTCTCAGATCTGAGCATGTGGAAAGACGTTCCTTCATCTAGCACAATGGGAAAGGTTTGCAGGATAACATTACTCTGGTTTCTCAGTCTGTTTCCTGTGCATGTTTGAATTTTCTTCAGTTTTCACTGTAAAACAGAGTTGCATCTAGTACCTCCCCATATATATGTATGAATTGGGGTTTGCAACTGAAAAGAAACTTTGTGTTCCCAACAAATTGTTGAAGGACGGCATTCACACACAATTTTCTCTCAGAACTGAGCACGTGGAGAGACGTTCGTTCACCTAGCACAAACGGAACGGGTGCAGGAGAAAGTATTACTCTGGTTTCTCACTCTGTTTCCTATTGACGGATTGAAGTTCCTGCAGATTTCACTGTAAAAACTAGTTTCTGCTGGTACCTCCCCATATATATGTATGGATTGGAGTTTACAACTGGAAAGAAAACTTTGTGTTCCCAACAGCAAGCTGAAGGACGGCTTTCACACACATTTTTCTCTCAGAACTGAGCATGTGGAGAGACGTTCATTCATCTAGCACAAAGGGAAAGTGTTCCAGCGTTTCCTTTAGCTCTGGATTCTCAGTCTGTTTCTTAGTGCCGGTTTTAATTCCTGCAGTTTTCACTGTAAAATCTAGTTGGTGCTGGTATCTCCCATATATATATATGGAGTGTAGTTTGGAACTGAAAAGAAAATTTGTGTTCCTAAAAAGCTAGGTGAAGGACGGCTTTCAACGACAAATATCTCTCAGAACTGAACATGTGGAGAGACGTTCCTTCATCTAGCACAAAGGGAACGGGTTGCAGCGATAAGTTTAACTGTGGATTCTCAGTCTGTTTCCTAGTGCCGGTTTTATGTTCCTGCAGTTTTCAATGTAAAAACTAGTTGGTGCTGGTACATCCCATATATATATATGGAGTGTATTTAGCAAGTGAAAGAAACTTTGTTTTCCCCAAAAGCTACGTGAAGGACGGCTTTCAAAGACAAATATCTCTCAGAACTGAGCATGTGGAGAGACGTTCGTTTATCTAGCACAAAGTGATCTGGTTGCAGGGGAAATTTTACTCTGGTTTCTCAGTCTGTTTCCTAGTGCCGGTTTGAAGTTCCTGCATTTTTCACTGTAAATCTGAGTTGGAGCTATTACCTACCCATATCTATGTATGGAGTGGAGTTTGCAACTGAAAAGAAACATTGTGTTCCCAACAAGCTAGGTGAAAGTCGGCTTTCACACACACATATATCTCAGAACTGAGAATGTGGAGAGACTTTCGTTCATCTAGCAAAAACGGAACGAGTTTGCAGGAAAAGTATTACTCTGGTTTCTTAGTATGTTTCCTAGTGTCGGAGAGAATTTCCTGCAGTTTTCACTGTAAAAGTGAGTTGGAGCTAGAACTTCCCCATGTATACGTATTGAGAGGAATTTGCAACTGAAAAGAAACTTTGTGTTCCCAACAGCTAGGTGAAGGACGGCTTCATTCACAATTTTCTCTCAGAACTGAGCATGTGGAGAGACGTTCGTTCATATAGCACAAAGTGAAATGGTTGCAGAAAAATCTTTTACTCTGGTTTCTCAGTCTGTTTCCTAGTGCCGGTTTGAAGTTCCTGTAGTTTTCACTGTAAAGCAGAGTTGCAGCTAGAACATTCCCATATATATGTATGGAGTGGAGTTGGCAACTGAAAAGGAACTTTGTGTTCCCAACAAGCTAGTTGAAGCATGGCTTTCACACACACTTATTTCACAGAACTGAGCATATGGAGAGAATTTCGTTCATCTAGTACAAAGGGAACGGTTTGTAGGAGAAACTTTTACTCTGGATTCTCAGTCTGTTTCCTAGTGCCGGATTAAGTTCCTGCAGTTTTCACAGTAAAACCGTCTTGGAGCAAGTACTTCCCAATATATATGTATGGATTGTTGTTTGCAAAGGAAAAGAATCTTTGTGTTCCCAAAAAACTATTTGAAGGACGGCTTTCACACCAAACATCTCTCAGAACTTAGCATTTGGAGAGACAATCGTTCATCTATCAAAAAGAGAACGGGTTGCAGGTGAAAGTTATACTCTGGTTTCTATGTCTGTTGCTACTGCCGGTTTGAAGTTCCTGCAGTTTTCACTGTAAAAATTAGTTGGTGCGTGTACTTCTCCATATATATTTATGGAGTGGAGTTTGCATCTGAAAAGTAACTTTGTGTTCCGAACAAGCTAGGTGAAGGACGGCATTCACACACACTTATCTCTCAGAATTGAGCATGTGGAGAGATATTCATTCATCTAGCACAGAGGAAACGGGTTGCAGGAGAAAAATTTTCTCTGGTTTCTCAGTCTGTTTCCTAGTGCCGGGTTGAATATCCTGCATTATCCACTGTAATACAGGGTTGGAACTATAAACCTCCCCATTTATATGCATGGAGTGGAATTTGCAACTGAAAAGAAACTTTGTGTTCCCAACATGCAAGGGGAAGCACGGCTTTCACACAAACTTATGTCACAGAACTAGGCATATGGAGAGACATTCGTTCGTCCAGTACAATGGGAACGGGTTGCAGGAGAAATTTTATTCTGGATTCTCCGTCTGTTTCCTAGTGCCGGTATGAATTTTCTGCAGTTTTCACTTTTAAACTGAGTTGGAGATAACCCCCCCATATATATTTATGGAGAGTAGTTTGCATCTGAAAAGTAACATTGATTCCCAACAAACTAGGTGAAGTCGGATTTCACACACACTTGTTTCTCAGAACTGAGCATGTGGAGAGACGTTCGTTCATCTAGCACAAAGGGAACGGGTTGCAGGAGAAAATTTTAGACTTGATTCTCAGTGTGTTTCCTAGTGCCGGTTTGAAGATCCTGCAGTTTTCACTGTAAAACTGAGTTGGAGCTTGTACCTTCCCATATATATATATGGATTGGAGTTTGCAACTGAAAAGAAACTTTGTGTTCCCAAAAAGCTAGGTGAAGGACGGCTTTCACACACACTTATCTCTCAGAACTGGGCATGTGTAGAGACGTTCTTTCTTCTAGCAAAAAGGGAACGGGTTGCCGGAGAAAATTTTACAGTGATATCTCAGTCTGTTTCCTAGTATCGGTTTGAATTTCCTGCAGTTTTCCCTGTAAAACAGTGTTGGAGCTATTACCTCCCCATATATATATATGGAGTGGAGATTGCAACTGAAAAGAAACTTTGTGTTCCCAAAAGCTAGATGAAGGACGGCTTTCACAGACACATATCTCAGAACTGAGCATGTGGAGAGACGTTCCTTCATCTAGCACAAAGGGAACGGGTTGCAGGGAAACATTTACTCTTGTTTCTCAGTCTGTTTCCTAGTGCATATTTGAATTTCCTTCAGTTTTCACTGTAAAAAAGAATTGGAGCAAGTACCTCCCCATATATATATATGGATTGGGGTTTGCAAATGAAAAGAAACTTTGTGTTCCAACAAGCTTGGTGAAGGAAGGCATTCACACACACTTATCTCTCAGAACTGAGCACGTGGAGAGACGTTCGTTCATCTAGCACAAAGGGAACGGGTTGCAGGAGAATGTTTTACTCTGGTTTCTCACTCTTTTTCCTAGTGCCGGATAGAAGTTACTGCAGTTTTCACTGTAAAAACTAGTTGCTGCTAGTACCTCCCCATATATATGTATGGATTGGAATTTACAACTGAAAAGAAACTTTGTTGTTCCCAACAAGCTAGTTGAAGGACGGCATTCAAACACATTTTTCTCTCAGAACTGAGCATGTGGAGAGACGTTCATTCATCTAGCACTAAGGGAAAGTTTCCAGCGTTACCTTTAGCTCTGGATTCTCAGTCTGTTTCCTAGTGCCGGTTTTTTAAGTTCCTGCAGTTTTCACTGTAAAAACTAGTTGGTGCTGGTATCTCCCATATATATATATGGAGTGTAGTTTGCAACTGAAAAGAAATTTGTATTCCCAAAAAGCTAGGTGAAGGACGGTTTTTCACACACACCTATCTCAGAACTGAGCATTTGGAGAGACGGTTCGTTCATATAGCAGAAATTGAAAGGGTTGCAGAAGAATCTTTTACTCTGGTTTCTCAGTGTGTTTCCTACTGCCGGTGGGAAGTTCCTGCAGTTTTCACTGTAAAACCGAGTTGGAGCTTGTACCTCCCCATATATAATATGGATTGGAGTTTGCAAATGAAAAGAAACTTTGTGTTCCCATCAAGCTAGGTGAAGGACGGCTTTAACACACAATTTTCTCTCAGAACTGAGCATGTGGAGAGACGTTCTTTCTTCAAGCAAAAATGGAATGGGTTGCGAGGAGAAACTTTTACTCTGGTTTCTCAGTCTGTTTCCTAGTGCCGGTTGTGAAAGTTCCTGCAGTTTTCCCTGTTAAACTGAGTTGGAGCTAGTAACTCCCATATATATGTACGGAGTGGAGTTTGCAACTGAAAGAAACTTTGTTTTCCCCAAAAGCTACGTGAAGGACGGCTTTCAAAGACAAATATCTCTCAGAACAGAGCATGTGGAGAGACGTTCGTTCATCTAGCACAAAGTGATCTGGTTGCAGGGGATATTTTACTCTGGTTTCTCAGTCTGTTTCCTACTGCCGGTTTGAAGTTCCTGCATTTTTCACTGTAAATCTGAGTTGGAGCTATTACCTACCCATATCTATGTATGGAGTGGAGTTTGCAACTGAAAAGAAACATTGTGTTCCCAACAAGCTAGGTGAAAGTCGGCTTTCACACACACATATATCTCAGAACTGAGCATGTGGAGAGACTTTCGTTCATCTAGCAAAAACGGAACGGGTTGCAGGAAAAAAGTTTTTACTCTGGTTTCTAAGTCTGTTTCCTAGTGCCGGGGAGAATTTCCTGCAGTTTTCACTGTAAAAGTGAGTTGGAGCTAGAACTTCCCCATGTATACTTATGGACAGGAATTTGCAACTGAAAAGAATCTTTGTGTTCCCAACAAGCTAGGTGAAGGACGGCTTTCATTCACAATTTTCTCTCAGAACTGAGCATGTGGAGAGACGTTCGTTCATATAGCACAAAGTGAAATGGTTGCAGAAAAATCTTTACTCTGAGTTTCTCAGTCTGTTTCCTAGTGCCGGTTTGAAGTTCCTGTAGTTTTCACTGAAAAACAGAGTTGCAGCTAGAACATTCCCATATATATTATGGAGTGGAGTTGGCAATGAAAAGGAACTTGTGTTCCCAACAAGCTAGTTGAAGCATGGCTTTCACACACACTTATTTCACAGAACTGAGCATATGGAGAGAATTTCGTTCATCTAGTACAAAGGGGAACGGTGTGTAGGAGAAACTTTTACTCTGGATTCTCAGTCTGTTTCCTAGTGCCCCGGATTTAAGTTCCTGCAGTTTTCACAGTAAAAGCGTGTTGGAGCTAGTACTTCCCATATATATGTATGGATTGTTTGTTTGCAAAGGAAAAGAATCTTTGTGTTCCCAAAAAACTATTTGAAGGACGGCTTTCACACACACACATATCTCAGAACTGAGCATTTGTAGAGACAATCGTTCATCTATCAAAAAGAGAACGGGTTGCAGGTGAAAGTTATACTCTGGTTTCTATGTCTGTTTCCTAGTGCCGGTTTGAAGTTCCTGCAGTTTTCACTGTAAAAATTAGTTGGTGCGTGTACTTCTCCATATATATTTATGGAGTGGAGTTTGCATCTGAAAAGTAACTTTGTGTTCCGAACAAGCTAGGTGAAGGACGGCATTCTCACACAATTATCTCTCAGAATTGAGCATGTGGAGAGATATTCATTCATCTAGCACAGAGGAAACGGGTTGCAGGAGAAAAATTTTCTCTGGTTTCTCAGTCTGTTTCCTAGTGCCGGGTTGAATTTCCTGCATTATCCACTGTAATACAGAGTTCGAACTATAACCTCCCCATTTATATGCATGGAGTGGAATTTGCAACTGAAAAGAAACTTTGTGTTCCCAACATGCTAGGGGAAGCACGGCTTTCACAGAAAATTATGTCAGAGATCTAGGCATTTGGAGAGACGTTCGTTCATCTAGTACAATGGGAACGGTTTGCAGGAGAAATTTTATTCTGGATTCTCCGTCTGTTTCCTAGTGCCGGTATGAATTTTCTGCAGATTTCACTTTAAAACCGAGTAGGAAGATAACCCCCCATATATATTTATGGAGTAGTAGTTTGCATCTGAAAAAGTAACATTGATTCCTAACAAGCTAGGGAATTCGATTTCACACACACTTGTTTATCAGAACTGAGCATCTGGAGAAACGTTCGTTCATCTACCACAAAGGGAACGGGTTGCAGGGAAACATTACTCTTCTTTCTCTATCTGTTTCCTAGTGCATATTTGAATTTCCTTCAGTATTCACTGTAAAAAAGAATTGGAGCTAGTACCTCCCCATATATATATATGGATTGGGGTTTGCAAATGTAAAGAAACTTTGAGTTCCCAACAAGCTTCGTGAAGGAAGGCATTCACACACAATTATCTCTCAGAACTGAGCACGTGGAGAGACGTTCGTTCATCTAGCACAAAGGCAACTGGTTGCAGGAGAATGTTTTACTCTGGTTTCTCACTCTGTTTCCTAGTGCCGGATAGAAGATAATGCAGTTTTCACTGTAAAAACTAGTTGCTGCTAGTACCTCCCCATATATATGTATGGAGTGGAGTTTGCAACTGAAAAGAAACTTTGTGTTCCCAAATAGCTAGATGAAGGACGGCTTTCACAGACACATATCTCTCAGATCTGAGCATGTGGAAAGACGTTCCTTCATCTAGCACAATGGGAAAGGTTTGCAGGATAACATTTACTCTGGTTTCTCAGTCTGTTTCCTAGTGCATGTTTGAATTTTCTTCAGTTTTCACTGTAAAACAGAGTTGCATCTAGTACCTCCCATATATATGTATGAATTGGGGTTTGCAACTGAAAAGAAACTTTGTGTTCCCAACAAATTGTTGAAGGACGGCATTCACACACAATTTTCTCTCAGAACTGAGCACGTGGAGAGACGTTCGTTCACCTAGCACAAACGGAACGGGTTGCAGGAGAAAGTATTACTCTGGTTTCTCACTCTGTTTCCTATTGACGGATTGAAGTTCCTGCAGATTTCACTGTAAAAACTAGTTTCTGCTGGTACCTCCCCATATATATGTATGGATTGGAGTTTACAACTGGAAAGAAACTTTGTGTTCCCAACAAGCAAGCTGAAGGACGGCTTTCACACACATTTTTCTCTCAGAACTGAGCATGTGGAGAGACGTTCATTCATCTAGCACAAAGGGAAGTGTTCCAGCGTTTCCTTTAGCTCTGGATTCTCAGTCTGTTTCTTAGTGCCGGTTTTAATTTCCTGCAGTTTTCACTGTAAAATCTAGTTGGTGCTGGTATCTCCCATATATATATATGGAGTGTAGTTTGGAACTGAAAAGAAAATTGGTGTTCCTAATAAGCTAGGTGAAGGACGGCTTTCAACGACAAATATCTCTCAGAACTGAACATGTGGAGAGACGTTCCTTCATCTAGCACAAAGGGAACGGGTTGCAGCGATAAGTTTAACTGTGGATTCTCAGTCTGTTTCCTAGTGCCGGTTTTATGTTCCTGCAGTTTTCAATGTAAAAACTAGTTGGTGCTGGTACATCCCATATATATATATGGAGTGTATTTAGCAAGTGAAAGAACTTTGTTTTCCCCAAAAGCTACGTGAAGGACGGCTTTCAAAGACAAATATCTCTCAGAACAGAGCATGTGGAGAGACGTTCGTTCATCTAGCACAAAGTGATCTGGTTGCAGGGGATATTTTACTCTGGTTTCTCAGTCTGTTTCCTACTGCCGGTTTGAAGTTCCTGCATTTTTCACTGTAAATCTGAGTTGGAGCTATTACCTACCCATATCTATGTATGGAGTGGAGTTTGCAACTGAAAGAAACATTGTGTTCCCAACAAGCTAGGTGAAAGTCGGCTTTCACACACACATATATCTCAGAACTGAGCATGTGGAGAGACTTTCGTTCATCTAGCAAAACGGAACGGGTTGCAGGAAAAAGTTTACTCTGGTTTTCTAAGTCTGTTTCCTAGTGCCGGGGAGAATTTCCTGCAGTTTTCACTGTAAAAGTGAGTTGGAGCTAGAACTTCCCCATGTATACTTATGGACAGGAAATTTGGCAACTGAAAAGAATCTTTGTGTTCCCAACAAGCTAGGTGAAGGACGGCTTTCATTCACAATTTTCTCTCAGAACTGAGCATGTGGAGAGACGTTCGTTCATATAGCACAAAGTGAAATGGTTGCAGAAAAATCTTTTACTCTGATTTCTCAGTCTGTTTCCTAGTGCCGGTTTGAAGTTCCTGTAGTTTTCACTGAAAAACAGAGTTGCAGCTAGAACATTCCCATATATATGTATGGAGTGGAGTTGGCAAATGAAAAGGAACTTGTGTTCCCAACAAGCTAGTTGAAGCATGGCTTTCACACACACTTATTTCACAGAACTGAGCATATGGAGAGAATTTCGTTCATCTAGTACAAAGGGAACGGTGTGTAGGAGAAACTTTTACTCTGGATTCTCAGTCTGTTTCCTAGTGCCGGATTTAAGTTCCTGCAGTTTTCACAGTAAAAGCGTGTTGGAGCTAGTACTTCCCCATATATATGTATGGATTGTTGTTTGCAAAGGAAAAGAATCTTTGTGTTCCCAAAAAACTATTTGAAGGACGGCTTTCACACACACACATATCTCAGAACTGAGCATTGTAGAGACAATCGTTCATCTATCAAAAAGAGAACGGGTTGCAGGTGAAAGTTATACCTCTGGTTTCTATGTCTGTTTCCTAGTGCCGGTTTGAAGTTCCTGCAGTTTTCACTGTAAAATTAGTTGGTGCGTGTACTTCTCCATATATATTTATGGAGTGGAGTTTTGCATCTGAAAAGTAACTTTGTGTTCCGAACAAGCTAGGTGAAGGACGGCATTCCTCACACAATTATCTCTCAGAATTGAGGCATGTGGAGAGATATTCATTCATCTAGCACAAGAGGAAACGGGTTGCAGGAGAAAATTTTTCTCTGGTTTCTCAGTCTGTTTCTAGTGCCGGGTTGAAATTTCCTGCATTATCCACTGTAATACAGAGTTCGAACTATAACCTCCCCCATTTATATGCATGGAGTGGAATTTGCAACTGAAAAGAAACTTTGTGTTCCCAACATGCTAGGGGAAGCACGGCTTTCACAGAAAATTATGTCAGAGATCTAGGCATTTGGAGAGACGTTCGTTCATCTAGTACAATGGGAACGGTTTGCAGGAGAAATTTATTCTGGATTCTCCGTCTGTTTCCTAGTGCCGGTATGAATTTTCTGCAGATTTCACTTTAAAAACCGAGTAGGAGATAACCCCCCCATATATATTTATGGAGAGTAGTTTGCATCTGAAAAGTAACATTGATTCCTAACAAGCTAGGGAATTCGGATTTCACACACACTTGTTTATCAGAACTGAGCATCTGGAGAAACGTTCGTTCATCTACCACAAAGGGAACGGGTTGCAGGGAAACATTTACTCTTCTTTCTCTATCTGTTTCCTAGTGCATATTTGAATTTCCTTCAGTATTCACTGTAAAAAGAATTGGAGCTAGTACCTCCCCATATATATATATGGATTGGGGTTTGCAAATGTAAAGAAAACTTTGAGTTCCCAACAAGCTTCGTGAAGGAAGGCATTCACACACAATATCTCTCAGAACTGAGCACGTGGAGAGACGTTCGTTCATCTAGCACAAAGGCAACTGGTTGCAGGAGAATGTTTTACTCTGGTTTCTCACTCTGTTTCCTAGTGCCGGATAGAAGATAATGCAGTTTTTCACTGTAAAAACTAGTTTGCTGCTAGTACCTCCCCATATATATGTATGGAGTGGAGTTTGCAAACTGAAAAGAAACTTTGTGTTCCCAAATAGCTAGATGAAGGACGGCTTTCACAGACACATATCTCTCAGATCTGAGCATGTGGAAAGACGTTCCTTCATCTAGCACAATGGGAAAGGTTTGGCAGGATAACATTTACTCTGGTTTCTCAGTCTGTTTCCTAGTGCATGTTTGAATTTTCTTCAGTTTTCACTGTAAACAGAGTTGCATCTAGTACCTCCCCATATATATGTATGAATTGGGGTTTGCAACTGAAAAGAAACTTTGTGTTCCCAACAAATTGTTGAAGGACGGCATTCACACACAATTTTCTCTCAGAACTGAGCACGTGGAGAGACGTTCGTTCACCTAGCACAAACGGAACGGGTTGCAGGAGAAAGTATTACTCTGGTTTCTCACTCTGTTTCCTATTGACGGATTGAAGTTCCTGCAGATTTCACTGTAAAAACTAGTTTCTGCTGGTACCCTCCCCATATATATGTATGGATTGGAGTTTACAACTGGAAAGAAACTTTGTGTTCCCAACAAGCAAGCTGAAGGACGGCTTTCACACACATTTTTCTCTCAGAACTGAGCATGTGGAGAGACGTTCATTCATCTAGCACAAAGGGAAAGTGTTCCAGCGTTTCCTTTAGCTCTGGATTCTCAGTCTGTTTCTTAGTGCCGGTTTTAATTTCCTGCAGTTTTCACTGTAAAATCTAGTTGGTGCTGGTATCTCCCATATATATATATGGAGTGTAGTTTGGAACTGAAAAGAAAATTTGTGTTCCTAAAAAGCTAGGTGAAGGACGGCTTTCAACGACAAATATCTCTCAGAACTGAACATGTGGAGAGACGTTCCTTCATCTAGCACAAAGGGAACGGGTTGCAGCGATAAGTTTAACTGTGGATTCTCAGTCTGTTTCCTAGTGCCGGTTTTATGTTCCTGCAGTTTTCAATGTAAAAACTAGTTGGTGCTGGTACATCCCATATATATATATGGAGTGTATTTAGCAAGTGAAAGAAACTTTGTTTTCCCCAAAAGCTACGTGAAGGACGGCTTTCAAAGACAAATATCTCTCAGAACTGAGCATGTGGAGAGACGTTCGTTTATCTAGCACAAAGTGATCTGGTTGCAGGGGAAATTTACTCTGGTTTCTCAGTCTGTTTCCTAGTGCCGGTTTGAAGTTCCTGCATTTTCACTGTAAATCTGAGTTGGAGCTATTACCTACCCATATCTATGTATGGAGTGGAGTTTGCAACTGAAAAGAAACATTGTGTTCCCAACAAGCTAGGTGAAAGTCGGCTTTCACACACACATATATCTCAGAACTGAGAATGTGGAGAGACTTTCGTTCATCTAGCAAAAACGGAACGAGTTGCAGGAAAAAGTATTACTCTGGTTTCTTAGTATGTTTCCTAGTGTCGGAGAGAATTTCCTGCAGTTTTCACTGTAAAAGTGAGTTGGAGCTAGAACTTCCCCATGTATACGTATTGAGAGGAATTTGCAACTGAAAAGAAACTTTGTGTTCCCAACAAGCTAGGTGAAGGACGGCTTCATTCACAATTTTCTCTCAGAACTGAGCATGTGGAGAGACGTTCGTTCATATAGCACAAAGTGAAATGGTTGCAGAAAAATCTTTTACTCTGGTTTCTCAGTCTGTTTCCTAGTGCCGGTTTGAAGTTCCTGTAGTTTTCACTGTTAAAGCAGAGTTGCAGCTAGAACATTCCCATATATATGTATGGAGTGGAGTTGGCAACTGAAAAGGAACTTTGTGTTCCCAACAAGCTAGTTGAAGCATGGCTTTCACACACACTTATTTCACAGAACTGAGCATATGGAGAGAATTTCGTTCATCTAGTACAAAGGGAACGGTTTGTAGGAGAAACTTTTACTCTGGATTCTCAGTCTGTTTCCTAGTGCCGGATTTAAGTTCCTGCAGTTTTCACAGTAAAACCGTCTTGGAGCAAGTACTTCCCAATATATATGTATGGATTGTTGTTTGCAAAGGAAAAGAATCTTTGTGTTCCCAAAAAACTATTTGAAGGACGGCTTTCACACACAAACATCTCTCAGAACTTAGCATTTGGAGAGACAATCGTTCAATCTATCAAAAGAGAACGGGTTGCAGGTGAAAGTTATACTCTGGTTTCTATGTCTGTTTGCTACTGCCGGTTTGAAGTTCCTGCAGTTTTCACTGTAAAAATTAGTTGGTGCGTGTACTTCTCCATATATATTTATGGAGTGGAGTTTGCATCTGAAAAGTAACTTTGTGTTCCGAACAAGCTAGGTGAAGGACGGCATTCACACACACTTATCTCTCAGAATTGAGCATGTGGAGAGATATTCATTCATCTAGCACAGAGGAAACGGGTTGCAGGAGAAAAATTTTCTCTGGTTTCTCAGTCTGTTTCCTAGTGCCGGGTTTGAATATCCTGCATTATCCACTGTAATACAGGGTTGGAACTATAACCTCCCCATTTATATGCATGGAGTGGAATTTGCAACTGAAAAGAAACTTTGTGTTCCCAACATGCAAGGGGAAGCACGGCTTTCACACAAACTTATGTCACAGAACTAGGCATATGGAGAGACATTCGTTCGTCCAGTACAATGGGAACGGGTTGCAGGAGAAATTTTATTCTGGATTCTCCGTCTGTTTCCTAGTGCCGGTATGAATTTTCTGCAGTTTTCACTTTTAAACTGAGTTGGAGATAACCCCCCCATATATATTTATGGAGAGTAGTTTGCATCTGAAAAGTAACATTGATTCCCAACAAACTAGGTGAAGTCGGATTTCACACACACTTGTTTCTCAGAACTGAGCATGTGGAGAGACGTTCGTTCATCTAGCACAAAGGGAACGGGTTGCAGGAGAAAATTTTAGACTTGATTCTCAGTGTGTTTCCTAGTGCCGGTTTGAAGATCCTGCAGTTTTCACTGTAAAACTGAGTTGGAGCTTGTACCTTCCCATATATATATATGGATTGGAGTTTGCAACTGAAAAGAAACTTTGTGTTCCCAAAAAGCTAGGTGAAGGACGGCTTTCACACACACTTATCTCTCAGAACTGGGCATGTGTAGAGACGTTCTTTCTTCTAGCAAAAAGGGAACGGGTTGCCGGAGAAAATTTTACAGTGATATCTCAGTCTGTTTCCTAGTATCGGTTTGAATTTCCTGCAGTTTTCCCTGTAAAACAGTGTTGGAGCTATTACCTCCCCATATATATATATGGAGTGGAGATTGCAACTGAAAGAAACTTTGTGTTCCCAAAAAGCTAGATGAAGGACGGCTTTCACAGACACATATCTCAGAACTGAGCATGTGGAGAGACGTTCCTTCATCTAGCACAAAGGGAACGGGTTGCAGGGAAACATTTACTCTTGTTTCTCAGTCTGTTTCCTAGTGCATATTTGAATTTCCTTCAGTTTTCACTGTAAAAAAGAATTGGAGCAAGTACCTCCCCATATATATATATGGATTGGGGTTTGCAAATGAAAAGAAACTTTGTGTTCCCAACAAGCTTGGTGAAGGAAGGCATTCACACACAACTTATCTCTCAGAACTGAGCACGTGGAGAGACGTTCGTTCATCTAGCACAAAGGGAACGGGTTGCAGGAGAATGTTTTACTCTGGTTCTCACTCTTTTCCTAGTGCCGGATAGAAGTTACTGCAGTTTTCACTGTAAAAACTAGTTGCTGCTAGTACCTCCCCATATATATGTATGGATTGGAATTTACAACTGAAAAGAAACTTTGTGTTCCCAACAAGCTAGTTGAAGGACGGCATTCAAACACATTTTTCTCTCAGAACTGAGCATGTGGAGAGACGTTCATTCATCTAGCACTAAGGGAAAGTTTTCCAGCGTTACCTTTAGCTCTGGATTCTCAGTCTGTTTCCTAGTGCCGGTTTTAAGTTCCTGCAGTTTTCACTGTAAAAACTAGTTGGTGCTGGTATCCTCCCATATATATATGGAGTGTAGTTTGCAACTGAAAAGAAAATTTGTATTCCCAAAAAGCTAGGTGAAGGACGGTTTTCACACACACCTATCTCAGAACTGAGCATTTGGAGAGACGTTCGTTCATATAGCAGAAATTGAAAGGGTTGCAGAAGAATCTTTTACTCTGGTTTCTCAGTGTGTTTCCTACTGCCGGTGGGAAGTTCCTGCAGTTTTCACTGTAAAACCGAGTTGGAGCTTGTACCTCCCCATATATATATATGGATTGGAGTTTGCAAATGAAAAGAAACTTTGTGTTCCCATCAAGCTAGGTGAAGGACGGCTTTAACACACAATTTTCTCTCAGAACTGAGCATGTGGAGAGACGTTCTTTCTTCAAGCAAAAATGGAATGGGTTGCAGGAGAAACTTTTACTCTGGTTTCTCAGTCTGTTTCCTAGTGCCGGTTTGAAGTTCCTGCAGTTTTCCCTGTTAAACTGAGTTGGAGCTAGTAACTCCCCATATATATGTACGGAGTGGAGTTTGCAACTGAAAGAAACTTTGTTTTCCCCAAAAGCTACGTGAAGGACGGCTTTCAAAGACAAATATCTCTCAGAACAGAGCATGTGGAGAGACGTTCGTTCATCTAGCACAAAGTGATCTGGTTGCAGGGGATATTTTACTCTGGTTTCTCAGTCTGTTTCCTACTGCCGGTTTGAAGTTCCTGCATTTTTCACTGTAAATCTGAGTTGGAGCTATTACCTACCCATATCTATGTATGGAGTGGAGTTTGCAACTGAAAAGAAACATTGTGTTCCCAACAAGCTAGGTGAAAGTCGGCTTTCACACACACATATATCTCAGAACTGAGCATGTGGAGAGACTTTCGTTCATCTAGCAAAAACGGAACGGGTTGCAGGAAAAAGTTTTACTCTGGTTTCTAAGTCTGTTTCCTAGTGCCGGGGAGAATTTCCTGCAGTTTTCACTGTAAAAGTGAGTTGGAGCTAGAACTTCCCATGTATACTTATGGACAGGAATTTGCAACTGAAAAGAATCTTTGTGTTCCCAACAAGCTAGGTGAAGGACGGCTTTCATTCACAATTTTCTCTCAGAACTGAGCATGTGGAGAGACGTTCGTTCATATAGCACAAAGTGAAATGGTTGCAGAAAAATCTTTTACTCTGATTTCTCAGTCTGTTTCCTAGTGCCGGTTTGAAGTTCCTGTAGTTTTCACTGAAAAACAGAGTTGCAGCTAGAACATTCCCATATATATGTATGGAGTGGAGTTGGCAAATGAAAAGGAACTTTGTGTTCCCAACAAGCTAGTTGAAGCATGGCTTTCACACACACTTATTTCACAGAACTGAGCATATGGAGAGAATTTCGTTCATCTAGTACAAAGGGAACGGTGTGTAGGAGAAACTTTTACTCTGGATTCTCAGTCTGTTTCCTAGTGCCGGATTTAAGTTCCTGCAGTTTCACAGTAAAAGCGTGTTGGAGCTAGTACTTCCCCATATATATGTATGGATTGTTGTTTGCAAAGGAAAAGAATCTTTGTGTTCCCAAAAAACTATTTGAAGGACGGCTTTCACACACACACATATCTCAGAACTGAGCATTTGTAGAGACAATCGTTCATCTATCAAAAAGAGAACGGGTTGCAGGTGAAAGTTATACTCTGGTTTCTATGTCTGTTTCCTAGTGCCGGTTTGAAGTTCCTGCAGTTTTCACTGTAAAAATTAGTTGGTGCGTGTACTTCTCCATATATATTTATGGAGTGGAGTTTGCATCTGAAAAGTAACTTTGTGTTCCGAACAAGCTAGGTGAAGGACGGCATTCTCACACAATTATCTCTCAGAATTGAGCATGTGGAGAGATATTCATTCATCTAGCACAGAGGAAACGGGTTGCAGGAGAAAAATTTTCTCTGGTTTCTCAGTCTGTTTCCTAGTGCCGGGTTGAATTTCCTGCATTATCCACTGTAATACAGAGTTCGAACTATAACCTCCCCATTTATATGCATGGAGTGGAATTTGCAACTGAAAAGAAACTTTGTGTTCCCAACATGCTAGGGGAAGCACGGCTTTCACAGAAAATTATGTCAGAGATCTAGGCATTTGGAGAGACGTTCGTTCATCTAGTACAATGGGAACGGTTTGCAGGAGAAATTTTATTCTGGATTCTCCGTCTGTTTCCTAGTGCCGGTATGAATTTTCTGCAGATTTCACTTTAAAACCGAGTAGGAGATAACCCCCCCATATATATTTATGGAGAGTAGTTTGCATCTGAAAAGTAACATTGATTCCTAACAAGCTAGGGAATTCGGATTTCACACACACTTGTTTATCAGAACTGAGCATCTGGAGAAACGTTCGTTCATCTACCACAAAGGGAACGGGTTGCAGGGAAACATTTACTCTTCTTTCTCTATCTGTTTCCTAGTGCATATTTGAATTTCCTTCAGTATTCACTGTAAAAAGAATTGGAGCTAGTACCTCCCCATATATATATATGGATTGGGGTTTGCAAATGTAAAGAAACTTTGAGTTCCCAACAAGCTTCGTGAAGGAAGGCATTCACACACAATTATCTCTCAGAACTGAGCACGTGGAGAGACGTTCGTTCATCTAGCACAAAGGCAACTGGTTGCAGGAGAATGTTTTACTCTGGTTTCTCACTCTGTTTCCTAGTGCCGGATAGAAGATAATGCAGTTTTCACTGTAAAAACTAGTTGCTGCTAGTACCTCCCCATATATATGTATGGAGTGGAGTTTGCAACTGAAAAGAAACTTTGTGTTCCCAAATAGCTAGATGAAGGACGGCTTTCACAGACACATATCTCTCAGATCTGAGCATGTGGAAAGACGTTCCTTCATCTAGCACAATGGGAAAGGTTTGCAGGATAACATTTACTCTGGTTTCTCAGTCTGTTTCCTAGTGCATGTTTGAATTTTCTTCAGTTTTCACTGTAAAACAGAGTTGGATCTAGTACCTCCCCATATATATGTATGAATTGGGGTTTGCAACTGAAAAGAAACTTTGTGTTCCCAACAAATTGTTGAAGGACGGCATTCACACACAATTTTCTCTCAGAACTGAGCACGTGGAGAGACGTTCGTTCACCTAGCACAAACGGAACGGGTTGCAGGAGAAAGTATTACTCTGGTTTCTCACTCTGTTTCCTATTGACGGATTGAAGTTCCTGCAGATTTCACTGTAAAAACTAGTTTCTGCTGGTACCTCCCCATATATATGTATGGATTGGAGTTTACAACTGGAAAGAAACTTTGTGTTCCCAACAAGCAAGCTGAAGGACGGCTTTCACACACATTTTTCTCTCAGAACTGAGCATGTGGAGAGACGTTCATTCATCTAGCACAAAGGGAAAGTGTTCCAGCGTTTCCTTTAGCTCTGGATTCTCAGTCTGTTTCTTAGTGCCGGTTTTAATTTCCTGCAGTTTTCACTGTAAAATCTAGTTGGTGCTGGTATCTCCCATATATATATATGGAGTGTAGTTTGGAACTGAAAAGAAAATTTGTGTTCCTAATAAGCTAGGTGAAGGACGGCTTTCAACGACAAATATCTCTCAGAACTGAACATGTGGAGAGACGTTCCTTCATCTAGCACAAAGGGAACGGGTTGCAGCGATAAGTTTAACTGTGGATTCTCAGTCTGTTTCCTAGTGCCGGTTTTATGTTCCTGCAGTTTTCAATGTAAAAACTAGTTGGTGCTGGTACATCCATATATATATATGGAGTGTATTTAGCAAGTGAAAGAAACTTTGTTTTCCCCAAAAGCTACGTGAAGGACGGCTTTCAAAGACAAATATCTCTCAGAACAGAGCATGTGGAGAGACGTTCGTTCATCTAGCACAAAGTGATCTGGTTGCAGGGGATATTTTACTCTGGTTTCTCAGTCTGTTTCCTACTGCCGGTTTGAAGTTCCTGCATTTTTCACTGTAAATCTGAGTTGGAGCTATTACCTACCCATATCTATGTATGGAGTGGAGTTTGCAACTGAAAAGAAACATTGTGTTCCCAACAAGCTAGGTGAAAGTCGGCTTTCACACACACATATATCTCAGAACTGAGCATGTGGAGAGACTTTCGTTCATCTAGCAAAAACGGAACGGGTTGCAGGAAAAAGTTTTACTCTGGTTTCTAAGTCTGTTTCCTAGTGCCGGGGAGAATTTCCTGCAGTTTTCACTGTAAAAGTGAGTTGGAGCTAGAACTTCCCCATGTATACTTATGGACAGGAATTTGCAACTGAAAAGAATCTTTGTGTTCCCAACAAGCTAGGTGAAGGACGGCTTTCATTCACAATTTTCTCTCAGAACTGAGCATGTGGAGAGACGTTCGTTCATATAGCACAAAGTGAAATGGTTGCAGAAAAATCTTTTACTCTGATTTCTCAGTCTGTTCCTAGTGCCGGTTTGAAGTTCCTGTAGTTTTCACTGAAAAACAGAGTTGCAGCTAGAACATTCCCATATATATGTATGGAGTGGAGTTGGCAAATGAAAAGGAACTTTGTGTTCCCAACAAGCTAGTTGAAGCATGGCTTTCACACACACTTATTTCACAGAACTGAGCATATGGAGAGAATTTCGTTCATCTAGTACAAAGGGAACGGTGTGTAGGAGAAACTTTTACTCTGGATTCTCAGTCTGTTTCCTAGTGCCGGATTTAAGTTCCTGCAGTTTTCACAGTAAAAGCGTGTTGGAGCTAGTACTTCCCCATATATATGTATGGATTGTTGTTTGCAAAGGAAAAGAATCTTTGTGTTCCCAAAAACTATTTGAAGGACGGCTTTCACACACACACATATCTCAGAACTGAGCATTTGTAGAGACAATCGTTCATCTATCAAAAAGAGAACGGGTTGCAGGTGAAAGTTATACTCTGGTTTCTATGTCTGTTTCCTAGTGCCGGTTTGAAGTTCCTGCAGTTTTCACTGTAAAAATTAGTTGGTGCGTGTACTTCTCCATATATATTTATGGAGTGGAGTTTGCATCTGAAAAGTAACTTTGTGTTCCGAACAAGCTAGGTGAAGGACGGCATTCTCACACAATTATCTCTCAGAATTGAGCATGTGGAGAGATATTCATTCATCTAGCACAGAGGAAACGGGTTGCAGGAGAAAAATTTTCTCTGGTTTCTCAGTCTGTTTCCTAGTGCCGGGTTGAATTTCCTGCATTATCCACTGTAATACAGAGTTCGAACTATAACCTCCCCATTTATATGCATGGAGTGGAATTTGCAACTGAAAAGAAACTTTGTGTTCCCAACATGCTAGGGGAAGCACGGCTTTCACAGAAAATTATGTCAGAGATCTAGGCATTTGGAGAGACGTTCGTTCATCTAGTACAATGGGAACGGTTTGCAGGAGAAATTTTATTCTGGATTCTCCGTCTGTTTCCTAGTGCCGGTATGAATTTTCTGCAGATTTCACTTTAAAACCGAGTAGGAGATAACCCCCCATATATATTTATGGAGAGTAGTTTGCATCTGAAAAGTAACATTGATTCCTAACAAGCTAGGGAATTCGGATTTCACACACACTTGTTTATCAGAACTGAGCATCTGGAGAAACGTTCGTTCATCTACCACAAAGGGAACGGGTTGCAGGGAAACATTTACTCTTCTTTCTCTATCTGTTTCCTAGTGCATATTTGAATTTCCTTCAGTATTCACTGTAAAAAAGAATTGGAGCTAGTACCTCCCCATATATATATATGGATTGGGGTTTGCAAATGTAAAGAAACTTTGAGTTCCCAACAAGCTTCGTGAAGGAAGGCATTCACACACAATTATCTCTCAGAACTGAGCACGTGGAGAGACGTTCGTTCATCTAGCACAAAGGCAACTGGTTGCAGGAGAATGTTTTACTCTGGTTTCTCACTCTGTTTCCTAGTGCCGGATAGAAGATAATGCAGTTTTCACTGTAAAAACTAGTTGCTGCTAGTACCTCCCCATATATATGTATGGAGTGGAGTTTGCAACTGAAAAGAAACTTTGTGTTCCCAAATAGCTAGATGAAGGACGGCTTTCACAGACACATATCTCTCAGATCTGAGCATGTGGAAAGACGTTCCTTCATCTAGCACAATGGGAAAGGTTTGCAGGATAACATTTACTCTGGTTTCTCAGTCTGTTTCCTAGTGCATGTTTGAATTTTCTTCAGTTTTCACTGTAAAACAGAGTTGCATCTAGTACCTCCCATATATATGTATGAATTGGGGTTTGCAACTGAAAAGAAACTTTGTGTTCCCAACAAATTGTTGAAGGACGGCATTCACACACAATTTTCTCTCAGAACTGAGCACGTGGAGAGACGTTCGTTCACCTAGCACAAACGGAACGGGTTGCAGGAGAAAGTATTACTCTGGTTTCTCACTCTGTTTCCTATTGACGGATTGAAGTTCCTGCAGATTTCACTGTAAAAAACTAGTTTCTGCTGGTACCTCCCCATATATATGTATGGATTGGAGTTTACAACTGGAAAGAAACTTTGTGTTCCCAACAAGCAAGCTGAAGGACGGCTTTCACACACATTTTTCTCTCAGAACTGAGCATGTGGAGAGACGTTCATTCATCTAGCACAAAGGGAAAGTGTTCCAGCGTTTCCTTTAGCTCTGGATTCTCAGTCTGTTTCTTAGTGCCGGTTTTAATTTCCTGCAGTTTTCACTGTAAAATCTAGTTGGTGCTGGTATCTCCCATATATATATATGGAGTGTAGTTTGGAACTGAAAAGAAAATTTGTGTTCCTAAAAAGCTAGGTGAAGGACGGCTTTCAACGACAAATATCTCTCAGAACTGAACATGTGGAGAGACGTTCCTTCATCTAGCACAAAGGGAACGGGTTGCAGCGATAAGTTTAACTGTGGATTCTCAGTCTGTTTCCTAGTGCCGGTTTTATGTTCCTGCAGTTTTCAATGTAAAAACTAGTTGGTGCTGGTACATCCCATATATATATATGGAGTGTATTTAGCAAGTGAAAGAAACTTTGTTTTCCCCAAAAGCTACGTGAAGGACGGCTTTCAAAGACAAATATCTCTCAGAACTGAGCATGTGGAGAGACGTTCGTTTATCTAGCACAAAGTGATCTGGTTGCAGGGGAAATTTTACTCTGGTTTCTCAGTCTGTTTCCTAGTGCCGGTTTGAAGTTCCTGCATTTTTCACTGTAAATCTGAGTTGGAGCTATTACCTACCCATATCTATGTATGGAGTGGAGTTTGCAACTGAAAAGAAACATTGTGTTCCCAACAAGCTAGGTGAAAGTCGGCTTTCACACACACATATATCTCAGAACTGAGAATGTGGAGAGACTTTCGTTCATCTAGCAAAAACGGAACGAGTTGCAGGAAAAAGTATTACTCTGGTTTCTTAGTATGTTTCCTAGTGTCGGGGAGAATTTCCTGCAGTTTTCACTGTAAAAGTGAGTTGGAGCTAGAACTTCCCCATGTATACGTATTGAGAGGAATTTGCAACTGAAAAGAAACTTTGTGTTCCCAACAAGCTAGGTGAAGGACGGCTTCATTCACAATTTTCTCTCAGAACTGAGCATGTGGAGAGACGTTCGTTCATATAGCACAAAGTGAAATGGTTGCAGAAAAATCTTTTACTCTGGTTTCTCAGTCTGTTTCCTAGTGCCGGTTTGAAGTTCCTGTAGTTTTCACTGTAAAACAGAGTTGCAGCTAGAACATTCCCATATATATGTATGGAGTGGAGTTGGCAACTGAAAAGGAACTTTGTGTTCCCAACAAGCTAGTTGAAGCATGGCTTTCACACACACTTATTTCACAGAACTGAGCATATGGAGAGAATTTCGTTCATCTAGTACAAAGGGAACGGTTTGTAGGAGAAACTTTTACTCTGGATTCTCAGTCTGTTTCCTAGTGCCGGATTTAAGTTCCTGCAGTTTTCACAGTAAAACCGTCTTGGAGCAAGTACTTCCCAATATATATGTATGGATTGTTGTTTGCAAAGGAAAAGAATCTTTGTGTTCCCAAAAAACTATTTGAAGGACGGCTTTCACACACAAACATCTCTCAGAACTTAGCATTTGGAGAGACAATCGTTCATCTATCAAAAAGAGAACGGGTTGCAGGTGAAAGTTATACTCTGGTTTCTATGTCTGTTTGCTACTGCCGGTTTGAAGTTCCTGCAGTTTTCACTGTAAAAATTAGTTGGTGCGTGTACTTCTCCATATATATTTATGGAGTGGAGTTTGCATCTGAAAAGTAACTTTGTGTTCCGAACAAGCTAGGTGAAGGACGGCATTCACACACACTTATCTCTCAGAATTGAGCATGTGGAGAGATATTCATTCATCTAGCACAGAGGAAACGGGTTGCAGGAGAAAAATTTTCTCTGGTTTCTCAGTCTGTTTCCTAGTGCCGGGTTGAATATCCTGCATTATCCACTGTAATACAGGGTTGGAACTATAACCTCCCCATTTATATGCATGGAGTGGAATTTGCAACTGAAAAGAAACTTTGTGTTCCCAACATGCTAGTGGAAGCACGGCTTTCACACAAAATTATGTCACAGAACTAGGCATATTGAGAGACATTCGTTCATCTAGTACAATGGGAACGGGTTGCAGGAGAAATTTTATTCTGGATTCTCCGTCTGTTTCCTAGTGCCGGTATGAATTTTCTGCAGTTTTCACTTTAAAACTGAGTTGGAGTTAACCCCCCATATATATTTATGGAGAGTAGTTTGCATCTGAAAAGTAACATTGATTCCCAACAAGCTAGGTGGAGTCGGATTTCACACACACTTGTTTCTCAGAACTGAGCATGTGGAGAGATGTTCGTTCATCTAGCACAAATGGAACGGGTTACAGGAGAATGTTTTACTCTGGTTTCTCACTCTGTTTCCTAGTGCCGGATAGAAGTTACTGCAGTTTTCACTGTAAAAACTAGTTGCTGATATTACCTCCCCATATATATGTATGGAGTGGAGATTGCAACTGAAAAGAAACTTTGTGTTCCCAACAAGCTAATTGAAGAGCGGCTTTCACTCACACATATCTCTCAGAACTGAGCATGTGGAGAGACATTCGTTCATCTAGCAAAAACGGCACGGGTTGCAGGAGAAACTTTTACTCTAGTTTCTCAGTCTGTTTCCTAGTGCCAGTTTGAAGTTCCTGCACTTTTCTCTGTAAAACGGTTTTGGTACTAATACCTCCCCATATATATGTATGGAGTGGAGTTTGCTACAGAAAAGAAACTTTGTGTTCCCAACAACCTAGGTGAAGGACGGCTTTCACAGACAAATATCTCTCAGATCTGAGCATGTGGAAAGACGTTCCTTCATCTAGCACAATGGGAAAGGGTTGCAGGATAACATTTACTCTGGTTTCTCAGTCTGTTTCCTAGTGCTTGTTTGAATTTCCTTCAGTTTTCACTGTAAAACAGAGTTGGAGCTAGTAGCTCCCCATATATATGTATGGATTGGGGTTTTCAACTGAAAAGAAACTTTGTGTTCCCAACAAATTGTTGAAGGACGGCATTCACACACACTTTTCTCTCAGAACTGAGCACGTGGAGAGAGGTTCGTTCATCTTGCACAAACGGAACGGGTTGCAGGATAAAGTTTTACTCTGGTTTCTCACTCTGTTTCCTATTGCCGGACTGAAGTTCCTGCAGATTTCACTGTAAAAAATAGTTGCTGCTGGTACCTTCCCATATATATGTATGGATTGGAGTTTACAACTGGAAAGAATCTTTGTGTTCCCAACAAATTGTTGAAGGACGGCATTCACACACACTTTTCTCTCAGAAATGAGCATGTGGAGAGACGTTCCTTCATCTAGCACAAAGGGAGAGTGTTGCAGCGATAAGTTTAACTGTGGATTCTCAGTCTGTTTTCCTAGTGCCGGATTTAAGTTCCTGCAGTTTTCATTGTAAAAACTAGTTGGTGCTGGTACATCCCATATATATATATGGAGTGTAGTTTGGAACTGAAAAGAAAATATTTGTTCCCAAAAGCTAGGTGAAGGACGGTTTTCATACACACTTACCTCAAATTGAGCATTTGGAGAGACGTTCGTTCATATAGCACAAATTGAAAGGTTGCAGAAGAATCTTTTACTCTGGTTTCTCTGTATGTTTCCTAGTGCCGGTTTGAAGTTCCTGCAGTTTTCACTGTAAAAACTAGTTGGTGCTCGTATCTCACCATATATATTTATGGGCTGGAGTTTGCAAATGAAAAGAAACTTTGTGTTCCCAACATGCTATGTGAAGGGTGGAATCACACACACATATCTCTCAGAACTGAGCATGTGGAGAGACATTCGTTCATCTAGCTCAAAGGGAATGGGTTGCAGGAGAAACATTTACTCTAGTTTCTCAGGCTGTTTCCTAGTGCATGTTTGAATTTCCCTCAGTTTTCAATGTAAAACAGAGTTGAAGCTAGTACCTCCCCATATATTTTTATGTATTGGGGTTTGCAACTGAAAAGAAACTTTGTGTTCCCAAAAAGCTAGGTGAAGGACGGCTTTCACACACACTTTTCTCTAATAAATGATCATTTGGAGAGACATTAGTTCATCTAGCAAAAACGGAACGGGATGCTGGTGAAATTTAACTCTGATTTCCCAGTCTGTTTCCTAGTGCCGTGTTGAAGTTCCTGCAGTTTTCAATATAAAACATAGTTGGAGCTAGAATTTCCCCATGTATATGTATGGAGTGGGATTTTCAAATGAAAAGAAACTTTGTGTTCCCAACAAGCTATGTGAAGGACGGCTTTCACTCAAACTTTTCTCTCAGAACTGAGCATGTGGAGAGACTTTCGTTCTTCTATCAAAAAGGGAACGGGTTGCTGGAGAAATTTAACTCTGGTTTCTCAGTCTGAATCCTAGTGCCGGGATTAAGTTCCTGCAGTTTTCAATGTAAAAACTAGTTGGTGCTTGTACTTCCCATATATATATATGGATTGTAGATTGCAACTGAAAAGAAACTTTGTGTTATCAAGAAGCTAGTTGAAGGACTTTTATCAAACACACTTATCTCTGAGAACTGAGCATGTGGAGAGACTTTCGTTCATATAGCACAAAGTGAATGGGTTTGCAGAAGAAACTTTTAATCTGGTTTCTCAATCTTTTTCCTAGTGCCGGTTTGAAGTTCCTGCAGTTTTCAATGTAAAACATAGATGGAGCTAGTACCTACCCATATATATATATGGAGTGGACTTTGCAACTGAAAAGAAACTTTGTTTTCCCAACAAGCTAGATGAAGCATGGCGTTCACACACACGTATGTCACAGAACTGAGCATATGGAGAGACGTTCGTTCATCTAGTAAAAACGGAACCGTTTGCAGGGGAAAATTTTACTCTGGATTCTCAGTCTTTTTCCTAGTGCCGATTTGAAGTTCCTGCAGTTTTCTCAGTAAAACCGTGTTGGAGATTGTACCTCCCCATATATATGTATGTATTGGTGTTTGCAAAGGAAAAGATTCTTTGTGATCCCAACAAACAAGGTGAAGGATGGCTTTCACACACACATCTCTCAGAAACTAGCATGTGGAGAGTTATTCGTTCATCTATCAAAAATAGAACGGGTTGCAGGAGTAAATTTTACTCTGGTTTCTCAGTTTGTTTCCTAGTGCCGGTTTGAAGTTCCTGCAGTTTTCACTGTAAAACCGAGTTGGAGTTAGTACCTCCCCATAAATATGTATGGAGTGGAGTTTGCATCTGAAAAGAAACTTTGTTTTCCGAACAAGCTAGGTGAAGGACGGCATTCACACACACTTATCTCTCAGAATTGAGCATGTGGAGAGATATTCATTCATCTAGCACAAAGGAAACGGGTTGCAGGAGAAACTTTTACTCTGGTTTCTCAGTCTGTTTCCTAGTGCTGGGTTGAATTTCCTGCATTATCCACTGTAATACAGAGTTGGAACTAGAAACTCCCCATTTATATGCATGGAGTGGAATTTGCATCTGAAAAGAAATTTGTGTTCCCAACATGCTAGGGGAAGCAAGGCTTTCACACAAACGTATGTCACAGAACTGGGCATACGGAGAGACGTTCGTTCATGTAGTACAAGGGGAACGGTTTTCAGGAGAAATTTTATTCTGGATTCTCCGTCTGTTTCCTAGTGCCGGTATGAATTTTCTGCAGTTTTCAATTTAAAACCGAGTTGGAACTAACCCCTCATATATATTTATGGAAAGTAGTTTGCATCTGAAAATAACTTTGATTCCCAACAAGCTACGTGAAGACGGATTTCACACACACTTGTTTCTCAGAACTGAGCATGTGGAGAGACGTTCGTTCATCTAGCACAAAGGGAACGGGTTGCAGGGAAACATTTACTCTTGTTTCTCAGTCTGTTTCCTAGTGCATGTTTGAATTTCCTTCAGTTTTCACTGTAAAACAGAGTTGTAGCTAGTACCTCCCCATATATATGTATGGATTGGGGTTTGCAAATTAAAAGGAACTTTGTGTTCCCAACAAGCTTGGTGAAGGACGGCATTCACACACACTTTTTTCTCAGAACTGAGCACGTGGAGAGAGGTTCGTTCATCTTGCACAAACGGAACGGGTTGCAGGATAAAGTTTTACTCTGGTTTCTCACTCTGTTTCCTATTGCCGGACTGAAGTTCCTGCAGATTTCACTGTAAAAAATAGTTGCTGCTGGTACCTTCCCATATATATGTATGGATTGGAGTTTACAACTGGAAAGAATCTTTGTGTTCCCAACAAATTGTTGAAGGACGGCATTCACACACACTTTTCTCTCAGAAATGAGCATGTGGAGAGACGTTCCTTCATCTAGCACAAAGGGAGAGTGTTGCAGCGATAAGTTTAACTGTGGATTCTCAGTCTGTTTCCTAGTGCCGGATTTAAGTTCCTGCAGTTTTCATTGTAAAAACTAGTTGGTGCTGGTACATCCCATATATATATATGGAGTGTAGTTTGGAACTGAAAAGAAAATATTTGTTCCCAAAAAGCTAGGTGAAGGACGGTTTTCATACACACTTACCTCAAAATTGAGCATTTGGAGAGACGTTCGTTCATATAGCACAAATTGAAAGGTTGCAGAAGAATCTTTTACTCTGGTTTCTCTGTATGTTTCCTAGTGCCGGTTTGAAGTTCCTGCAGTTTTCACTGTAAAAACTAGTTGGTGCTCGTATCTCACCATATATATTTATGGGCTGGAGTTTGCAAATGAAAAGAAACTTTGTGTTCCCAACATGCTATGTGAAGGGTGGAATCACACACACATATCTCTCAGAACTGAGCATGTGGAGAGACATTCGTTCATCTAGCTCAAAGGGAATGGGTTGCAGGAGAAACATTTACTCTAGTTTCTCAGGCTGTTTCCTAGTGCATGTTTGAATTTCCCTCAGTTTTCAATGTAAAACAGAGTTGAAGCTAGTACCTCCCCATATATTTTTATGTATTGGGGTTTGCAACTGAAAAGAAACTTTGTGTTCCCAAAAAGCTAGGTGAAGGACGGCTTTCACACACACTTTTCTCTAATAAATGATCATTTGGAGAGACATTAGTTCATCTAGCAAAAACGGAACGGGATGCTGGTGAAATTTAACTCTGATTTCCCAGTCTGTTTCCTAGTGCCGTGTTGAAGTTCCTGCAGTTTTCAATATAAAACATAGTTGGAGCTAGAATTTCCCCATGTATATGTATGGAGTGGGATTTTCAAATGAAAAGAAACTTTGTGTTCCCAACAAGCTATGTGAAGGACGGCTTTCACTCAAACTTTTCTCTCAGAACTGAGCATGTGGAGAGACTTTCGTTCTTCTATCAAAAAGGGAACGGGTTGCTGGAGAAATTTAACTCTGGTTTCTCAGTCTGAATCCTAGTGCCGGGATTAAGTTCCTGCAGTTTTCAATGTAAAAACTAGTTGGTGCTTGTACTTCCCATATATATATATGGATTGTAGATTGCAACTGAAAAGAAACTTTGTGTTATCAAGAAGCTAGTTGAAGGACTTTTATCAAACACACTTATCTCTGAGAACTGAGCATGTGGAGAGACTTTCGTTCATATAGCACAAAGTGAATGGGTTGCAGAAGAAACTTTTAATCTGGTTTCTCAATCTTTTTCCTAGTGCCGGTTTGAAGTTCCTGCAGTTTTCAATGTAAAACATAGATGGAGCTAGTACCTACCCATATATATATATGGAGTGGACTTTGCAACTGAAAAGAAACTTTGTTTTCCCAACAAGCTAGATGAAGCATGGCGTTCACACACACGTATGTCACAGAACTGAGCATATGGAGAGACGTTCGTTCATCTAGTAAAAACGGAACCGTTTGCAGGGGAAAATTTTACTCTGGATTCTCAGTCTTTTTCCTAGTGCCGATTTGAAGTTCCTGCAGTTTTCTCAGTAAAACCGTGTTGGAGATTGTACCTCCCCATATATATGTATGTATTGGTGTTTGCAAAGGAAAAGATTCTTTGTGATCCCAACAAACAAGGTGAAGGATGGCTTTCACACACACATCTCTCAGAAACTAGCATGTGGAGAGTTATTCGTTCATCTATCAAAAATAGAACGGGTTGCAGGAGTAAATTTTACTCTGGTTTCTCAGTTTGTTTCCTAGTGCCGGTTTGAAGTTCCTGCAGTTTTCACTGTAAAACCGAGTTGGAGTTAGTACCTCCCCATAAATATGTATGGAGTGGAGTTTGCATCTGAAAAGAAACTTTGTTTTCCGAACAAGCTAGGTGAAGGACGGCATTCACACACACTTATCTCTCAGAATTGAGCATGTGGAGAGATATTCATTCATCTAGCACAAAGGAAACGGGTTGCAGGAGAAACTTTTACTCTGGTTTCTCAGTCTGTTTCCTAGTGCTGGGTTGAATTTCCTGCATTATCCACTGTAATACAGAGTTGGAACTAGAAACTCCCCATTTATATGCATGGAGTGGAATTTGCATCTGAAAAGAAATTTGTGTTCCCAACATGCTAGGGGAAGCAAGGCTTTCACACAAACGTATGTCACAGAACTGGGCATACGGAGAGACGTTCGTTCATGTAGTACAAGGGGAACGGTTTTCAGGAGAAATTTTATTCTGGATTCTCCGTCTGTTTCCTAGTGCCGGTATGAATTTTCTGCAGTTTTCAATTTAAAACCGAGTTGGAACTAACCCCTCATATATATTTATGGAAAGTAGTTTGCATCTGAAAATAACTTTGATTCCCAACAAGCTACGTGAAGACGGATTTCACACACACTTGTTTCTCAGAACTGAGCATGTGGAGAGACGTTCGTTCATCTAGCACAAAGGGAACGGGTTGCAGGGAAACATTTACTCTTGTTTCTCAGTCTGTTTCCTAGTGCATGTTTGAATTTCCTTCAGTTTTCACTGTAAAACAGAGTTGTAGCTAGTACCTCCCCATATATATGTATGGATTGGGGTTTGCAAATTAAAAGGAACTTTGTGTTCCCAACAAGCTTGGTGAAGGACGGCATTCACACACACTTTTTTCTCAGAACTGAGCACGTGGAGATACGTTCGTTCATCTAGCACCAACGGAACGGGTTGCAGGAGAAAGTTTTACTCTGGTTTCTCACTCTGTTTCCTAGTGCCGGATTGAAGTTCCTGCAGTTTTCACTGTAAAAAATTGTTGCTGCTAGTACCTCCCCATATATATGTATGGAGTGGAGTTTGCAACTGAAAAGAAACTTTGTGTTCCCAACAAGCAAATTGAAGGGCGTCTTTCACACACAATGATATCTCAGAACTGAGCATGTGGAGAGACGTTCGTTCATCTAGCAAAAAATGCACGGGTTGCAGGAGAAACTTTTACTCTAGTTTCTCATTCTGTTTCCTAGTGCCGGTTTGAATTTCCTGCAATTTTCACTGTAAAACGGTTTTGGAGCTAATAACACCCCATATATTTATATGGAGTGGAATTTGCATCTGAAAAGAAACTTTGTGTTCCCAACAAGCTAGGTGAATGACGGCTTTCACACACAATTTTCTCTCAGAACTGAGCATGTGGAGAGACTTTCATTCATCTAGCACAAAGGGAACGGGTTGCAGAGGTAACTTTAACTCTGGATTCTCAGTCTGTTTCCTAGTGCCGATTTGAAGTTCCTGCAGTTTTCACTGTAAAACCGAGTTGGAGCTTATACCTCCCCATATATATATATGGATTGGAGTTGGCAACTGAAAAGAAACTTTGTGTTCCCATCAAGCTAGGTGAAGGACGGCTTTGACACACATTTATCTCTCAGAACTGAGCATGTGGAGAGACTTTCTTTCGTCTACATAAGGGAACGGGTTGCAGGAAAACTATTACTCTGGTTTCCCAGTCTGATTCCTAGTGCCGGTATGAAGTTCCTGCAGTTTTCCCTGTAAAAATATGTTGCAGCTAGTACATCCCAATATATATTTATGGAGTGCAGTTTGCAACTGAAAAGAAACTTTGTGTTCCCAACAAGCTAGGTGAAGTACGGCTTTCACACACAATTTTCTCTCAGAACTGAGCACGTGGAGAGACGTTCGTTCATCTAGCACAAACGGAACGGGTTGCAGGAGAAAGTTTTACTCTTGTTTCTCACTCTGTGTCCTAGTGCCGGATTGAAGTTCCTGCAGTTTTCACTGTAAAAAATTGTTGCTGCTAGTACCTCCCCATATATATGTATGGAGTGGAGTTTGCAACTGAAAAGAAACTTTGTGTTCCCAACAAGCTATGTGAAAGGCAGAAACACACAGACATATCTCTCAGAACTGAGCATGTGGAGAGACATACGTTCATCTAGCTCATAGGGAATGGGTTGCAGGAGAAAGTTTTACTCTAGTTTCTCAGTATTTTTCCTAGTGCATATTTGAATTTCCCTCAGTTTTCAATGTAAAACAGAGTTGAAGCTAGTACCTTCCCATATATTTGTATGGATTGGGGTTTGCAACTGAAATGAAACTATGTGTTCCCAAAAACCTAGGTGAAGGACGGCTTTCACACATACTTTACTCTAATAACTGAGCATGTGGAGAGACATTAGTTCATCTAGCAAAAACGGAACGGGTTGCTGGAGAATTTTAACTCTGGTTTCTCAGTCTGATTCCTAGTGCCGGGTTGAAGTTCCTGCAGTTTTCAATGTAAAACATAGTTGGAGCTAGAACTTCCCCATGTATATGTATGGAGTGGAATTTGCAACTGAAAAGTAACTTTGTGTTCCCATCAAGCTATGTGAAAGACGGCTTTCACACACACTTTTCTCTCAGAACTGAGCATGTGGAGAGACGTTCGTTCTTCTATCAAAAAGGGAACGGGTTGCTGGAGAAATTTAACTCTGGTTTCTCAGTCTGTTTCCTAGTGCCGGGATTAAGTTCCTGCAGTTTTCACTGTAAAAACTAGTTGGTGCTCGTACTTCAAATATATATATATGGAGTGTAGTAAGCAACTGAAAAGAAACTTTGTGTTATCAAGAAGCTAGTTGAAGGACGGTTTACAAACACACCTATCTCTAATTACTGAACATCTGGAGAGACTTTCGTTCATATAGCACAAAGTGAATGGGTTGCAGAAGAAACTTTTACTCTGCTTTCTCAGTCTTTTTCCTAGTGCCGGTTTGAAGTTCCTGCATTTTTCACTGTAAAACCGAGTTGGAGTTTGTACCTCCCCTTATATATATATGGATTGGAGTTTGCAACTTAAAAGAACCTTTGTGTTCCCATCAAGCAAGAAGAAGGACGGCTTTCACACACACATCTCTCAGAAACTAGCATGTGTAGAGATATTCGTTCATCTATCACAAAGAGAACGGGTTGCAGGATTAAATTTTACTCTGGTTTCTCTGTCTGTTTCCTAGTGCCGGTTTGAAGTTCCCGCAGTTTTCACTGTAAAATCGAGTTGGAGTTTGTACCTCCCCATATATGTGTATTGTGTGTAGTTTTCATCTGAAAAGAAACTTTGTATTCCGAACAAGCTAGGTGAAGGACGGCATTCACACACACTTATCTCTCAGAATTGAGCATGTGGAGGGATATTCATTCATCTAGCACAAAGGAAACGGGTTGCAGGGGAAACTTTTACTCTGGTTTCTCAGTCTGTTTCCTAGTGCCGGGTTGAATTTCCTGCATTATCCACTGTAATACAGAGTTGAAAATAGAATCTTCCCATTTATATGCATGGAGTGGAAATTGCAACTGAAAAGAAACTTTTTGCTCCCAACATGCTAGGGAAAGCACGGCTTTCACACAAACGTATGTCACAGAACTGGGCATATGGAGAGACGTTCGTTCATTTAGTACAAAGGGAACAGGTTACAGGAGAAATTTTATTCTGGATTCTCCGTCTGTTTCCTAGTGCCGGTATGAATTTTCTGCACTTTTCACTTTAAAACCGAGTTGGAACTAAACCCCCATATATATTTATGGAGAGTAGTTTGCATCAGAAATGTAATTTGATTCCCAACAAGCTAGGTGAAGACGGATTCCACACACACTTGTTTCTCAGAACTGAGCATGTGGAGAGACGTTCGTTCATCTAGCACAAATTGAAAGGGTTGCAGAAGAATCTTTTACTCTGGATTCTCAGTATGTTTCCTAGTGCCGGATTGAAGTTCCTGCAATTTTCACTGTAAAAAATATTTGCTGCTAGTACCTCACCATATATATTTATGGAGTGGTGCTTGCAACTGAAAAGAAACTTTGTGTTCCCAACATGCTAAGTTAAGGGCGGAATCACACACACATATCTCTCAGAACTAAGCATGTGGAGAGACATACGTTCATCTAGCTCAAAGGGAATGGGTTGCAGGAGAATCTTTTACTCTAGTTTCTCAGTCTGTTTCCTAGTGCATGTTTGAATTTCCCTCAGTTTTCAATGTAAAACAGAATTGAAGCTAGTACCTCCCCATGTATTTTTATGTATTGGGGTTTGCAACTGAAAAGAAACTTTGTGTTCCCAACAAGCAAATTGAAGGGCGTCTTTCATACACAATGATATCTCAGAACAGAGCATGTGGAGAGACGTTCGTTCATCTAGCAAAAATGGCACGGGTTGCAGGAGAAACTTTTACTCTAGTTTCTCAGTCTGTTTCCTAGTGCATGTTTGAATTTCCCTAAGTTTTCAATGTAAAACAGAGTTGAAGCTAGTACCTCACCATGTATTTTTATGTATTGGGGTTTGCAACTGAAAAGAAACTTTGTGTTCCCAAAAAGCTAGGTGAAGGACGGCTTTCACACTCACTTTAATACCTGAGCATGTGTAGAGCCATTAGTTCATCTAGCATAACGGAACGGGTTGCTGGGGAAATTTAACTCTGTTTTCTCAGTCTGTTTCCTAGTGCCGGGATTAAGTTCCTGCAGTTTTCACTGTAAAAACAAGTTGGTGCTCATACTTCCGATATATATAATGGAGTGTAGATTGCAACTGAAAAGAAACTTTGTGTTATTAAGAAGCTAGTTGAAGGACATTTTTCAAACACACATATCTCTCAGAACTGAGCATGTGGAGAGACGTTCGTTCATATAGCACAAAGTGAATGGGTTGCAGAAGAAACTTTTAATCTGGTTTCTCAGTCTTTTTCCTAGTGCCGGTTTGAAGTTCATGCAGTTTTCAATGTAAAACCTAAATGGAGCTTGTACCTACCAATATATATATATGGAGTGGAGTTTGCAACTTAAAAGAAACTTTGTGTTCCCAACAAGCTAGGTGAAGCATGGCATTCACACACACGTATGTCACAGAACTGAGCATATGGAGAGACGTTCGTTCATCTAGTACAAAGGGAACCGTTTGCAGGGGAAACTTTTACTCTGGATTCTCAGTTTTACTTAGTGCCTTTTTGAAGTTCCTGCATTTTTCACAGTAAAATCTTGTTGGAGATAGTACCTCCCCATATATATGTATGTATTGGTGTTTGCAAAGGAAAAGAATCTTTGTGATCCCAACAAACTAGGTGAAGTATTGCTTTCACACACACATCTCTCAGAAATTAGCATGAGGAGAGTTATTCGTTCATTTATCACAAATAGAATGTGTTGCAGGAGTAAATTTTACTCTGGTTTCTCAGTCTGTTTCCTACTGCCGGTTTGAAGTTCCTGCAGTTTTCACTGTAAAACCGAGTTGGATTTAGTACCTCCCCATATATATGTATGGAGTGGAGTTTGCATCTGAAAAGAAACTTTGTGTTCCGAACAAGCTAGGTGAAGGACGGCATTCACACACAATTATCTCTCAGAATTGAGCATGTGGAGGGATATTCATTCATCTAGCACAAAGGAAACGGGTTGCAGGAGAAACTTTTACTCTGGTTTCTCAGTCTGTTTCCTAGTGCCGGTTTGAATTTCCTGCATTATCCAGTGTAATACAGAGTTGGAACTAGAACTTCCCCATTTATATGCATGCAGTGGAATTTGCAACTGAAAAGAAACTTTGTGTTCCCAACATGCTAGGGGAAGCAAGGCTTTCACACAAACGTATGTCACAGAACTGGGCATACGGAGAGACGTTCGTTCATGTAGTATAAAGGGAACGGGTTGCAGGAAAAATTTTATTCTGCATTCTCAGTCTGTTTCCTAGTGCCGGTTTGAATTTTCTGCACTTTTCACTTTAAAACCGAGTTGGAACTATCCCCTCATATATATTTATGGAGAGTAGTTTGCATCTGAAAATAACTTTGATTCCCAACAAGCTACGTGAAGACGGATTTCACACACACTTGTTTCTCAGAACTGAGCATGTGGAGAGACGTTCGTTCATCTAGCACAAAGGGAAAGGGTTGCAGGGAAACATATATTCTAATTTCTCACTCTGTTTCCTAGTGCATGTTAGAATTTCCTTCACTTTTCACTGTAAAACAGAGTTGGAGCTAGTACCTCCCCATATATATGTATGGATTGGGTTTGGCAAATGAAAAGAATTTTTGTGTTCAAAACAAGCTTGGTGAAGAACGGCATTCAGACACAATTGTCTATCAGAACTGAGCACGTGGAGAGACGTTCGTTTACTAGCACATATGGAACGGGTTGCAGGAGGAAGTATTACTCTGGTTTCTCGATCTGTTTCCTAGGGCCGGATTGAAGTTCCTGCAGTTTTCACTCAAATAACTAGTTGCTGCTAGTACCTCCCCATATATATGTATGGAGTGGAGTTTGCAACTGAAAAGAAACTTTCTGTTCAATATAGCTAGATGAAGGACGGCTTTCACAGACACATATCTCTTAGAACTGAACATGTGGAGAGACTTTCGTTCATTTAGCAAAAAGGGCACAGTTTGCAGGAGAAATTTTACTGTAGTTTCTCAGTCTGTTTCCTAGTGCCGGTTTGAATTTCCTGCATTTTTCACTGTAAAACGGAGTTGGAGCTATTACCACCCCATATATATGTATGGAGTGGGGTTTGCAACTGAAAAGATACTTTGTGTTCCCAACAAGATGGTTGAAGGTCGGCTTTCACACACACTTTTCTCTCAGAACTGAGCATGTGGAGAGACGTTCATTCATCTAGCAAAAAGGGAAAGTGTTCCAGCTGTAACTATAGCTCTGGATTCTCAGTATGTTTCCTAGTGCCGGTTTTAAGTTCCTTCAGTTTTCACTGTAAAACCTAGATGGTGCTTGTATCTCCCAATATATATATATATGGAGTGTAGTTTGCAACTTAAAAGAAAATTTGTGTTCCCAAAAAGCTAGTTGAAGGACGGTTTTCACACACACCTATTTCTGAACTGAGTATTTGGTGAGACTTTCGTTCATATAGCACAAATTGAAAGGGTTGCAGAAGAATCTTTTACTCTGGTTTCTCAATATGTTTCCTAGTGCCGGTTTGAAGTTCCTGCAGTTTTCACTGTAAAACCGAGTTGGAGTTTGTACCTCCCCATATATATATATGGATTGGAGATTGCAACTTAAAAGAAACTTTGTGTTCCCATCAAGAAAGTTGAAGTACGGCTTTCACACACATTTATCTCTAAGAACTGAGCATGGGGAGAGACGTTCTTTCGTCTAGAAAAAAGGGAACTATTTGCTGGAGAAACTATTACTCTGTTTTCCCAGTCTGTTTCCTAGTGCCGGTATGAAGTTCCTGCAGATTTCCCTGTAAAAATGTGTTGCAGTTTGTACCTCCCCATATATATTTATGGAGTGGAGTTTGCAACTGAAAAGAACTTTGTGTTCCCAAAAAGCTAGATGAAGGACGGATTTCACAGACACATATCTCTCAGAACTGAGCATGTGGAGAGACGTTCCTTCATCTAGCACAATGGGAACGGATTGCAGGGAAACATTTACTCTTGTTTCTCAGTCTGTTTCCTAGTGCATGTTTGAATTTCCTTCAGTTTTCACTGTAAAACAGAGTTGGAGATAGTACCTCCCCATATATATGTATGGAATGGGGTTTGCAAATGAAAAGAAACTTTGTGTTCCCAACAAGCTTGGTGAAGGATGGCATTCACACACACTTATCTCTCAGAACTGAGCACGTGGAGAGACGTTCGTTCATCTAGCACAAACGGAACGGGTTGCAGGAGAAAATTTTTCTCTGGTTTCTCACTCTGTTTCCTCGTGCCGGATTGAAGTTCCTGCAGTTTTCACTGTAAAAAAAATTTGCTGCTAGTACCTCCCCATATATATGTATGGAGTGGAGTTTGCAACTGAAAAGAAACTTTGTGTTCTCAACAAGCAAATTGAAGGGCGTCTTTCACACACAATGGTATCTCAGAACTGAGCATGTGGTGAGACGTTCGTTCATCTAGCAAAAAAGGCATGGGTTGCAGGAGAAACTTTTACTCTAGTTTCTCAGTCTGTTTCCTAGTGCCGGTTTGTATTTCCTGCAATATTCACTGTAAAACGGTTTTGGAGCTAATACCACCCCATATATATGTATGGAGTGGAGTTTGCATCTGAAAGAAACTTAGTGTTCCCAACAAGCTAGGTGAAGGACGGCTTTCACACACAATTTTCTCTCAGAACTGAGCATGTGGAGAGACGTTCATTCATCTAGCACAAAGGGAACGGGTTGCAGCTGTAATTTTAACTCTGGATTCTCAGTCTGTTTCCTAGTGCCAGGTTTAAGTTACTGCACTTTTCACTGTAAAAATTAGTTGGTGCTTGTACCACCCATATATATATATTCAGTGTAGTTTGCAACTTAAAAGAATATTTTTATTCCCTAATAGCTATGTGAAGGACGGTTTTCACACAAACCTATCTCTGAACTGAGCATTTGGAGAGACGTTCGTTCATATAGCACAAATTGAAAGGTTTTCAGAATAATCTTTTACTCTGGTTTCTCAGTAATTTTCCTAGTGCCGGTTTGATGTTCCTGCAGTTTTCACTGTAAAAAGTATTTGGTGCTCGTACCTCACCATATATATTTAAGGAGTGGAGTTTGCAACTGAAAAGAATCTTTGTGTTCCCAACAAGCTAAGTGAAGGTCGGAAACACACACACATATCTCTCAGAACTGAGCATGTGGGGAGAGTTCGTTCTTTTAGCAAAAATTCACGGGATGCAGGAGAAATTTTACTGTAGTTTCTCAGACTGTTTCCTAAGGCCTGTTTGAATTTCCTGCACTTTTCTCTGTAAAAATGTGTTGGAGCTAATACCTCCCCATATATATGTATGGAGTGGGGTTTGCAACTGAAAAGAAACTTTGTGTTCCCAACAAGCTAGGTGAAGTACCGCTTTCACACACAAATTTCTCTCAGAACTGGGCATGTATTGAGACGTTCATTCATCTTTCAAAGAGGGAACGGGTTGCAGCGGTAACCTTAACTCTGGATTCTCAGTCTGTTTCCTAGTGCCAGTTTTAAGTTCCTGCAGTTTTCACTGTAAATACTAGTTGGTGCTGGTACCACCCATATATATATATTCAGTGTAGTTTGCAACTTAAAAGAAAATTTGTGTTCCCAAAAAGCTATGTGAAGGACGGTTTTCACACAAACCTATCTCTGAACTGAGCATTTGGAGAGAAGTTCGTTCATATAACACAAATTGAAAGGGTTGCAGAAGAATCTATAACTCTGGTTTCTCTGTATGTTTCCTAGTGCTGGTGAGAAGTTCCTATATTTTTCACTGTAAAACCGAGTTGGAGCTTGTACATCCCCATATATATATATGGATTGGAGTTTGCAACTTAAAAGAAACTTTGTGTTCCCATTAAGCAAGGTGAAGGACGGCTTTCACAAACATATCTTTCAGAACTGAGCATGTGGAGAGACGTTCGTTCTTCTAGCAAAAAGGGAACGGGTTGCAGGAAAAACTTTTACTCTGGTTTCTCAGTCTGTTTCCTAGTGCCGGTTTGAAGTTCCTTCAGTTTTCCCTGTAAAACTGAGTTGGAGCTAGTACCTCCCCATATATGTATGGATTTGAGTTTGCAACTGAAAAGAAACTTTGTGTTCAAAATAGCTAGATGAAGGACGGCTTTCAAAGACACATATCTCTTAGAACTGAACATGTGGAGAGACTTTCCTTCATCTAGCAAAATTGGAACGTGTGGCAGGAGAAACATTTACTCAGGTTTCTCAGTATGTTTCCTAGTGCATGTTATTCTTTCAGTTTTCACTGTAAAACAGAGTTGAAGCTAGTACATCCTCATATATAAGTATGGAGTGGATTTTGCATCTGAAAAGAAACTTTGTGTTCCCAACAAGCAAATTGAAGAGCGTCTTTCACACACAATGGTATCTCAGAACTGAGCATGTGGAGAGACGTTCGTTCATGTAGCAAAAAGTGCACGGGTTGCAGGAGAAACTATTACTCTAGTTTCTCAGTCTGTTTCCTAGTGCCGGTTTGAATTTCCTGCAATTTTCACTGTAAAACGGTTTTGGAGCTAATACCACCCCATATATATGTATGGCGTGGAGTTTGCATCTGAAAAGAAACTTTGTATTCCCAACAAGCTAAGTGAAGGACGGCTTTCACACACAATTTTCTCTCAGAACTGAGCATGTGGAGAGACGTTCATTCAACTAGCACAAAGGGAACGGGTTGCAGCGGTTATTTTAACTCTGGATTCTCAGTCTGTTTCCTAGTGCCAGGTTTAAGTTAATGCAGTTTTCACTGTAAAAACTAGTTGGTGCTTGTACCACCCATATATATATATTCAGTGTAGTTTGCAACTTAAAAGTATATTTGTGTTCCCAAAAAGCTATGTGAAGGACGGTTTTCACACAAACCTATCTCTGAACTGAGCATTTGGAGAGATGTGCGTTCATATAGCACAAATTGTAAGGTTTTCAGAATAATCTTTTACTCTGGTTTCTCAGTACGTTTCCTAGTGCCGGTTTGATGTTCCTGCAGTTTTCACTGTAAAAAGTATTTGGTGCTCGTACCTCACCATATATATTTTAGGAGTGGAGTTTGCAACTGAAAAGAAACTTTGTGTTCCCCACAAGCTAAGTGAAGTTCGGAAACACACACACATATCTCTCAGAACTGAGCATGTCGAGAGACATACGTTCATCTAGCTCATAGGGAATGCGTTGCTGGAGAAACTTTTACTCTAGATTCTCAGTCTTTTTCTTAGTGCATATTTGAATTTCCCTCAGTTTTAAATGTAAAACAGAGTTGAAGCTAGTAACTTCCCATATATTTGTATGGATTGGGGTTTGCAACTGAAATGAACTTTGTGTTCCCAAAAAGCTAGGTGAAGGACGGCTTTCACACACACTTTTCTCTAATAACTGAGCATGTGGAGAGACATTAGTTCATCTAGCAAAAACGGAACGGGTTGCTGGAGAAATTTAACTCTGGTTTCTCAGTCTGATTCATAGTGCCGTGTTGAAGTTCCTGCAGTTTTCAATGTAAAACATATTTGGAGCTAGAACTTCCCCATGTATATGTATGGAGTGGAATTTGCAACTGAAAAGGAACTTTGTGTTCCCATCAAGCTATGTGAAGGACGGATTTCACACACACTTTTCTCTCAGAACTGAGCATGTGGAGAGACGTTCGTTCTTCTATCAAAAAGGGAACGGTTTGCTGGAGAAATTTAACTCTGGTTTCTCAGTCTGTTTCCTAGTGCCGGGATTAATTTCCTGCAGTTTTCAATGTAAAATAGAGATGGAGCTAGTACCTACCCATATATATATATGGAGTGGAGTTTCAACTGAAAAGAATCTTGGTTTTCCCAACAAGCTAGGTCAAGCATGGCTTTCACACACAGGTATGTCACAGAACTGATCATATGGAGAGACGTTCGTTCATCTAATACTAAGGGAACCGTATGCAAGGGAAACTTTTACTCTGGTTTCTCTGTTTTTTCCTAGTGCCGGTTTGAAGTTCCTGCAGTTATCACAGTAAAACAGTTTTGGAGCTAGTACCTCCCCATATATATGTATGTATTGGTGTTTGCAAAGGAAAAGAATCTTTGTGATCCCAACAAACTAGGTGAAGGATGGCTTTCACACACACATCTTTCAGAAACTAGAATGTGGAGAGATATTCGCTCATCTATCACAAAGAGAACGGGATGCAGGAGTAAATTTTACTCTGGTTTCTCAGTCTGTTTCCTAGTGCCGGTTTGAAGTTCCTGCAGTTTTCTCTGTAAAACGGAGTTGGAGTTAGTACCTCCCCATATATATGTATGGAGTGTAGTTTGCATCTGAAAATAAACTTTGTGTTCCGAACAAGCTAGGTGAAGGACGGCATTCACACACACTTATCTCTCAGAATTGAGCATATGGAGAGATTTTCATTCATCTGGCACAAAGGAATTGGTTTGCAGGAGAAACTTTTTCTCTGGTATCTCAGTCTGTTTCCTAGTGCCGGGTTGAATTTCCTGCCTTATTCACTGTAATAAGTGTTGGAACTAGAACCTCCCCATTTAAATGCATGGAGTGGAATTTGCAACTGAAAAGAAACTTTGTGTTCCCAACATGCTAGGGGAAGCACGGCATTCACACAAACGAAGGTCACAGAACTGGGCATATGGAGAGACGTTCGTTCATCTACTACAAAGGGAATGGTTTGCAGGAGAAATTTTATTCTGGATTCTCAGTCTGTTTCCTAGTGCCGGTTTGAAAATTCTGCAGTTTTCACTTTAAAACCGAGTTGGAACTAACCCCCATATATATTTATGGAGAGTAATTTGCATGTGAAAAGTAACTTTGATTCCCAACAAGCTAGGTGAAGACGGATTTCACACACACATGTTTCTCAGAACTGAGCATGTGGACAGACGTTCGTTCATCTAGCACAAATAGAAAGGGTTGCAGAAGAAACTTTTAATCTGGATTCTCAGTATGTTTCCTAGTGCCGCATTGAAGTTCCTGCAATTTTCACTGTAAAAAATATTTGCTGCTAGAACCTCCCCATATATATGTATAGAATGGAGTTTGCAACTGAAAAGAAACTTTGTGTTCCCAACAAGCTAATTGAAGGGCGGCTTTCACACACAATGGTCTCTCAGAACTGAGCATGTGGAGAGACTTTCGTTCATCTAGCACAAAGGGAACGGAATGCAGGGAAACATTTACACTTGTTTCTCAGTCTTTTTCCTAGAGCATGCTTGAATATCCTTCAGTTTTCACTGAAAAACAGAGTTGGAGCTAATACCTCCCCATATATATGTATGGATTGGGGTTTGCAAATGAAAAGAAACTCTGTGTTCCCAACAAGTTTGGTGAAGGACGGCATTCACACACACTTTTCTCTCAGAACTGAGCACGTGGAGAGACGTTCGTTCATCTAGCAAAAAGGGCACGGGATGCAGGAGAAATTTTACTGTAGTTTCTCAGTCTGTTTCCTAATGCCTGTTTGAATTTCCTGCAATTTTCTCTGTAAAAAGTTGTTGGAGCTTATACCTCCCCATATATATGTATGGAGTGGTGTTTGCAACTGAAAAGAAACTTTGTGTTCCCAACAAGCTAGGTGAAGTACCGCTTTCACACACAATTTTCTCTCAGAACTGAGCATGTGGAGAGACGTTCATTCATCTAGCTCAAAGGGAAAGTGTTGCAGGGAAACATATACTCTGGTTTCTCAGTCTGTTTCCTAGTGCATGTTAGAATTTCCTTCACTTTTCACTGTAAAACAGAGTTGGAGTTTGTACCTCCCCATATATATGTATGGATTGGGTTTGGCAACTGAAAAGAATTTTTGTGTTCAAAACAAGCTTGGTGAAGGACGGCATTCACACACAATTATCTCTCAGAACTGAGCACGTGGAGAGACGTTCGTTCATCTAGCACAAATGGAACGGATTGAAGGAGGAAGTTATACTCTGTTTTCTCGATCTGTTTCCTAGGGCCTGATTGAAGTTACTGCAGTTTTCACTGTAATAACTAGTTGCTGCTTGTACCTCCCCATATATATGTATGGAGTGGAGTATGCAACTGAAAAGAAACTTTGTGTTCAAAATAGCTAGATGATGGACGGCTTTCACAGACAAATGTCACTTAGAACTGAACATGTGGAGAGACTTTCGTTCATTTAGCAAAAAGGGCACGGGTTCAGGAGAAATTTTACTGTAGTTTCTCAGTCTGTTTCCTAGTGCCGGTTTGAATTTCCTGCATTTTTCACTGTAAAACGGATTTGGAGCTATTACCACCCTATATATATGTATGGAGTGGGGTTTGCAACTGAAAAGAAACTTTGTGTTCCCAACAAGCTAGTTGAAGGTCGGTTTTCACAAACATTTTTCTCTCAGAACTGAGCATGTGGAGAGAAGTTCATTCATCTAGCAAAAAGGGAAAGTTTTCCAGCAGTAACTTTAGCTCTGGATTCTCAGTCTGTTTCCTAGTGCCGGTTTTAAGTTCCTGCAGTGTTCAGTGTAGAACCTAGATGTTGCTTGTATCTCCCATATATATATATGGAGTGTAGTTTGCAACTGAAAAGAAAATTTGTGTTCCCAAAAAGCTAGTTGAAGGACGGTTTACACACACACCTATATCTGAAGTAAGTATTTGGTGAGATTTTCGTTCATATAGCACAAATTTAAAGGGTTGCAGAAGAATCTTTTACTCTGGTTTCTCAATATGTTTCCTAGTGCCGGTTTGAAATTCCTGCAGTTTTCACTGTAAAACCGTGTTGGAGCTTGTACCTCCCCATATATATATATGGATTGGAGTTTGCAACTTAAAAGAAACTTTGTGTTCCCATCAAGAAAGGTGAAGGACGGCTTTCACACACACATCTCTCAGAACTGAGCATGTGGAGAGACGTTCGTTCTTCTAGCAAAAAGGGAACGGTTTGCAGGTGAAACTTTTACTCTGGTTTCTCAGTCTGTTTCCTAGTGCCGGTTTGAAATTCCTGCAGTTTTTCCTGTAAATCTGAGTTGGAGCTAGTACCTCCCCATATATATGTGTGGTGTGTAGTTTGCATCTGAAAGAAACTTTGTGTTCCGAACAAGCTAGGTGAAGGACGGCATTCACACACACTTATCTCTCAGAATTGAGCATGTGGAGAGATATTCATTCATCTAGCACAAAGGAAACGGTTTGCAGGAGAAACTTTTACTCTGGTTTCTCAGTCTGTTTCCTAGTGCCGGGTTGAATTTCCTGCATTATCCACTGTAATATATAGTTGGAACTATAATCTCCCCATTTATATGCATGGAGTGGAATTTGCAACTGAAAAGAAACTTTGTCTTCCCAACATGCTAGGGGAAGCAGGGCTTTCACACAAACGTAGGTCACCGAACTGGGCATATGGAGAGAAGTTCGTTCATCTAGTACAAAGGGAACGGTTTACAGGAGAAATTTTATTCTGGATTCTCAGTCTGTTTCCTAGTGCCGGTTTGAATTTTCTGCAGTTTTCACTTTAAAACCGAGTTGGAACTAACCCAACATATATATTTATGGAGAGTAGATTGCATCTGAATAGTAACTTTGATTCCCAACAAGCTAGGTGAAAACGGATTTCACACACACTTGTTTCTCAGAACTGAGCATGTGGAGAGACGTTCGTTCATCAAGCACAAAGGGAACGGAATGCAGGGAAACATTTAACCTTGTTTCTCAGTCTGTTTCCTAGAGCATGCTTGAATTTCCTTCAGTTTTCACTGAAAAACACAGTTGGAGCTAATACCTCCCCATATATATGTATGGATTGGGGTTTGCAAATGAAAAGAAACTATGTGTTCCCAACAAGATTGGTGAAGGACGGCATTCACACACACTTTTATCTCAGAACTGAGCACGTGGAGAGACGTTCGTTCATTTAGCACAAACGGAACGGGTTGCAGGAGAAAGTTTTACTCTGGTTTCTCACTCTGTTTCCTAGTGCCGGATTGATGTTCCTGCAGTTTTCACTGTAAAAAATATTTGCTGCTAGTACCTCCCCATATATATGTATGGAGTGGAGTTTGCAACTGAAAAGAAACTTTGTGTTCCCAACAAGCCAATTGAAGGGAGGCTTTCATACACACTTATCTCTCAGAACTGAGCATGTGGAGAGACGTTCGTTCATCTAGCAAAAAGTTCACGGGTTGCAGGAGAAATTTTACTGTAGTTTCTCAGTCTGTTTCCTAATGCCTGATAGAATTTCCTGCACTTTTCTCTGTAAAAATTTGTTGGAGCTAATACCTCCCCATATATATGTATGGAGTGGGGTTTGCAACTGAAAAGAAACTTTGTGTTCCCAACAAGCTAGGTGAAGGACGGCTTTCACACACAATTTTCTGTCAGAACTGAGCATGTGGAGAGACGTTCATTCATCTAGCACAAAGGGAACGGGTTGCAGCGGTAACCTTAACTCTGGATTCTCAGTCTGTTTCCTAGTGCCGGGTTTAAGTTCCTGCAGTTTTCACTGTAAAACTAGTTGGTGCTGGTATCTCCCGTATATATATATGGAGTGTAGTTTGCAACTGAAAAGAAAATTTGTGTTCCGAAAAAGCTAGTTGAAGGACGGTTTTCACACACACCTATCACAGAACTGAGCATTTGGAGAGACGTTCGTTCATGTAAAACAAATTGAAAGGGTTGCAGAAGAATCTTTTACCCTGGTTTCTCAGTATGTTTCCAAGTGCCGGTTTGAAATTCCTGCATTTTTCACTGTAAAACCGAGTTGGAGCTTGTACCTACCTATATATATATATGGATCGGAGTTTTCAACTTAAAAGAAACTTTGTGTTCTTAAATAGCTAGATGAAGGACGGCTTTCACACACACATATCTCTTAGATCTGAACATTTGGAGAGACGTTCCTTCATCTAGCACAAATGGAACGGGTTTCAAGAGAAACATATACTCTGGTTTCTCAGTCTGTTTCCTAGTGCATGTTTGAATTCTCTTCAGTTTTCACTGTAAAACAGAGTTGAAGCTAGTACATCCTCATATATATGTATGGATTGGGGTTTGCAACTGAAAAGAAACATTGTGTTCCTAACAAGCTTGGTGAAGCACGGCATACACACACACTTATATCTCAGAACTGAGCATGTGGAGGGACGTAAGTTCATCTACACAAACGGAAAAAGTTGAAGGAGAGAGTTTTACTCTGGTTTCTCACTCTGTTTCCTAGTGCCGGAATGAAGTTCCTGCAGTTTCCACTGTAAATCTAGTTGCTGCTAGTACCTCCCCATATATATGTATGGAGTGGAGTTTGCAACTGAAAGAAACTTTGTGTTCCCAAAAAGCTAGATGAAGGACGGCTTTCACAGACACATATCTCTCAGAAATGAGCATGATGAGAGACTTTCCTTCATCTAGCACAAAGGGAACGTGTTGCAGGGAAACATATACTCTGGTTTCTCAGTCTTTTTCCTAGTGCATGTTACAATTTCTTTCAGTTTTCACTGTAAAACAGAGTTGGAGCTAGTACCTCCCCATATATATGTATGGATTGGGGTTTGCAACTGAAAAGAAACTTTGTGTTCCCAACAAGATTGGTGAAGTACGGCATTCACACTGAATTATCTCTCAGATATGAACACGTGAAGAGACGTTCGTACATCTAGCAGAAATGAAACAGGTTGCTGGAGAAAGTTTTACTCTGGTCTCTCAATCTGTTTCCTAGTGCCGGATTGAAGTTCCTGCAGTTTTCACTGTAATAACTAGTTGCTGCTAGTACCTCACCATATATATGTATGGAGTGGAGTTTGCAACTTAAAAGAAACTTTGTTTTCCCAAAAAGCTAATTGAAGGGCGTCTTTCACACACACATATCTCTCAGAACTGAGCATGTGGAGAGACGTTCGTTCATCTATCATAAAAGGCACGGGTTGCAGGAGAAATTATACTGTAGATTCTCAGTCTGTTTCCTAGTGCCTGTTTGAATTTCCTGCAGTTTTCACTGTAAAACGGAGTTGGAGCTAATACCACATCATATATATGAATGGACTGGAGTTTGCAACTGAAAAGAAACTATGTGTTCAAAACAAGCTAGGTGAAGGACGGCTTTCACACACACTTTTCTCTCAGATATGAGCATGTGGAGAGACGTTCATTCATCTAGCACAAAGGGAAAGTTTTCCAGCGGTAACTTTAGCTCTGGATTCTCAGTCTGTTTCCTAGTGCCGGTTTTAAGTTCCTGCAGTTTTCACTGTAAAAACTAGTTGGTGCTTGTACGTCCCATATATATATATGGAGTGTAGTTTTCAACTGAATAGAAAATTTCTGTTCCCAAAAAGCTAGGTGAAGGACGGTTTTCACACACACATATCTCAAAACTGAGCATTTGGAGAGACGTTCGTTCATATAGCACAAATAGTAAGGGTTGCAGAAGAATCTTTTACTCTGGATTCTCAGTATGTTTCCAAGTGCCGGTTTGAAGTTCCTGCAGTTTTCACTGTAAAACCGAGTTGGAGCTTGTACCTCCCCATATATATATATGGATTGGAGTTTTTAACTTAAAAGAAACTTTGTGTTCCCATCAAGCAAGATGAAGGACGGCTTTCACAAACATATCTCTCAGAACTGAGCATGTGGAGAGACGTTCGTTCTTCTAGCAAAATATGAACGGTTTGCAGGAGAAACTTTTACTCTGGTTTCTCAGTCTGTTTCCTACTGACGGTTTGAAGTTCCTGCAGTTTTCCCTGTAAAACTGATTTGGAGTTAGTACCTCCCCATATATATGTATGGATTGGAGTTTGCAAATGAAAAGAAACTTTGTGTTCCCAAATAGCTAGATGAAGGACGGCTTTTACAGACACATGTCTCTTAGAACTGAACATGAGTAGAGACGTTCCTTCTTCTAGCACAAATGGGACGGTTTGCTGTAGAAACTTTTACTCTGGTTTCTCAGTCTGTTTCCTAGTGCATGTTTAAATTTCCTTCAGTTTTCACTGTAAAACAGAGTTAAAGCTAGTACATCCCCATATATATGTATCGATTGGGTTTTGCAACTAAAAAGATACTTTGTGTTCCTAACAAGTTTGGTGAATGAATGCTTTCACGCATAATTATATCTCAGAACTGAGCATGTGGAGTTACGTTCGTTCATCTAGCACAAACGGAAAAGTTTGCAGTAGAAAGTTTTACTCTGGATTCTCACTCTGTTTCCTAGTGCCGGATTGAAGTTCCTGCAGTTTTCACTGTAAATCTAGTTGCTGCTTGTACTTCCCCATATATATGTATGGATTGCAGTTTGCAACTAAAAAGAAACTTTGTGTTTCCAAAAAGCTAGATAAAGGAGGGCTTTCACAGACAGAATTCTCTCAGAACTGAGCATGTTGAGACACGTTCCTTCATCTAGCACAAAGGGAACGGGTTGCAGGGAAGCATATACTCGGGTTTCTCAGTCTGTTTCCTAGTGCATGTTTGAATTTCCTTCAGTCTTCACTGTAAAACCGAGTTGGAGCTAATACCTCCCCATATATATGTATGGAACGGAGTTTGCAACTGAAAAGAACCTTTGTGTTCCCAACAAGCTAGGTGAAGGGCGGCTTTCACACACACTTTTCTCTCAGAACTGAGCATGTGGACAGACGTTCATTCATCTAGCATAAAGGGAAATTGTTCCAGCTGTAACTTTAGCTCTGGTTTCTCAGTCTGTTTCCTAGTGCCGGTTTTAAGTTCCTGCAGTTTTCACTGTAAAAACAAGTTGGTGCTGGTATCTCCCATATATATACATTGAGTGTAGTTTGCAACTGAAAAGAAAATTTGAGTTCCAAATAAGCTAGGTGAAGGAAGGTTTTCAAACACACTTATCTCAGAAATGAGCATTTGGAGAGACGTTCGTTCATATAGCACAAATTTAAAGGGTTGCAGAAGAATCTTTTACTCTGGATTCTCAGTATGTTTCCTAGTGCCAGTTTGAAATTCCTGCAATTTTCTCTTTAAAACCGAGTTGGAGCTTGTACCTCCCCATATATATGTATAGATTAGAGATTGCAACTTAAAAGAAACTTTGTGTTCCCATCAAGCAAGGTGAAGGACGGCTTTCACACACACATCTCTCAGAACTGAGCATGTGGAGAGACGTTCGTTCTTCTAGCAAAAATGGAACGGGTTGCAGGAGAAACTTTTACTCTGGTATCTCAGTCTGTTTTCTAGAGACGGTTTGAAGTTCCTGCAGTTTTCCCTGTTAAACTGAGTTGTAGCTAGTACATCCCCATATATATGTATGGAGTGGAGTTTGCAACTGAAAAGAAACTTTGTGTTTCCAAAAAGCTAGATAAAGTACGGCTTTCACAGACACATATCTCTCAGAACTGAGCATGTTGAGACACGTTCCTTCATCTAGCACAAAGGGAACGGGTTGCAGGGAAGCATATACTCTGGTTTCTCAGTCTGTTTCCTAGTACATGTTTGAATTTCCTTCAGTTTTCACTGTAAAACAGAGTTGGAGCTATTACCTCCTCATATATATGTATGGAGTGGAGTTTGCTACTGAAAGAACCTTTGTGTTCCCAACAAGCTAGGAGAAGGACGGCTTTCACACACACTTTTCTCTCACAAATGAGCATGTGGAGAGACGTTCATTCATTTAGCACAAAGGGAAAGTATTCCAGCTGTAACTTTAGCTCTGGATTCTCAGTCTGTTTCCTAGTGCCGGTTTTAAGTTCCTGCAGTTTTCACTGTAAAAACTAGTTGATGCTGGTATCTCCCATATATATATATGGAGTGTAGTTTGCAACTGAAAAGAAAATTTGTGTTCCCAATAAGCTAGGTGAAGGACGGTTTTCACACACACCTATCTCAGAACTGAGCATTTGGAGAGCGTTCCGTTCATATAGCACAAATTGAAAGGGTTGCAGAAGAATCTTTTACTCTGGATTCTCAGTATGTTTCCTAGTGCCGGTTTGAAGTTCCTGCAGTTTTCAATGTAAACCGAGTTGGAGCTTGTACCTCCCCATATATATATATGGATTGGTGTTTGCAACTTAAAAGAAACTTTGTGTTCCCATCAAGCAAGGTGAAGGACGGCTTTCACATACACATCTCTCAGAACTGAGCATGTGGAGAGACGTTCGTTCTTCTAGCAAAAGGAACGGGTTGCAGGAGAAACTTTTACTCTGGTTTCTCAGTCTGTTTCCTAGTGCCGGTTTGAAGATCCTGCAGTTTTCTCTTTTAAACATGAGTTGGAGCCTAGTACCTCCCCATTTATATGTATGGAGTGGAGTTTTGCAACTGAAAAGAAACTTTGTGTTTCCAACAAGCTGATTAAAGTACGGCTTTCACACACACTTTTCTCTCAGAACTGAGCATGTGTAGAGACTTTCGTTCACCTAGCACAAATGGCACGGGTTGCAGGAGAAACTTTTACTCTTGTTTGTCAGTCTCTTTCCTAGTGCCGGTTTGAAATTCCTGCAGGTTTCACTGTAAAACGGTGTTGGAGCTAATACCTCCCCATATATATGTATGGAGTGGAATTTGCAGATGAAAAGAAAGTTTGTGTTCCCAACAAGCTAGGTGAAGGACGGCTTTCACACTCACATTTCTCTGAGAACTGAGCATGTGGAGAGACATTCATTCATCTAGCACAATGGGAACGGGTTGCAGTTGTAACTTAACTCTGAATTCTCAGTCTGTTTCCTAGTGCCAGTTTTAAGTTCCTGCAGTTTTCACTGTAAATACTAGTTGTTGCTGGTACCACCCATATATATATATGGAGTGTAGTTTGCAACTCTACAGAAAATTTATGTTCCCAAAAAGTTAGATGAAGGACGGTTTTCACACACACCTATCTCAAAACTGAGCATTTGGAGAGACGTTCTTTCATATAGCACAAATTTTAGGGTTGCGGAAGAATCTTTTACTCTGGTTTCTCAGTATGTTTCCTAGTGCCGGTTTGACGTTCCTGCATTTTTTACTGTAAAACCGAATTTGAGCATGTACATTCCCATATATATATATGGATTGGAGTATGCAACTGAAAATTATCTTTGTGTTCCCATCAAGCTAAGTGAAGGACGGCTTTCACACGCATTTATTTCTCAGAACTGAGCATGTGGAGAGACGTTCGTTCTTCTAGCAAAGAAGGAACTGGTTTGCAGGAGAAACTTTTACTCTGATTTCACAATCTGTTTCCTAGTGCCGGTTTGAAGTTCCTGCAGTTTTCCCTGTAGAAACTGAGTTGGAGCTAGTACCTCCCCATATATATGTATGGAGTGGAGTTTGCAACTGAAAAGTAACTGTGTGTTCCCAAAAAGCTAGATGAATTACGGCTTTCACAGACACATATCTCTTAGAACTGAGCATGTGGAGAGACGTTCCTTCATCTAGCACAAATTTAACGGGTTGCAGGGGAAAATTTTACTCTGGTTTCTCAGTCTGTTTCTTAGTGCATGTTTGAATTTCTTACAGTTTTCACTGTAAAACAAAGTTACATCTAGTAACTCCCCATATATATGTATGGATTGGGGTTTGAAACTGAAGAGAAACTTTTTGTTCCCAACAAGCTTGGTGAAGTACGGCTTTCACAGACAATTCTCTCTCAGAACTGAGCATGTGGAGAGACTGTCGTCCATCTAGCACAAACGGAAATGATTGCAGGAGGAAGTTTTACTCTCGTTTCTCACTCTGTTTCCTAGTGTCGGATTGATGTTCATGCAGTTTTCATTGTAAAAACTAGTTGCTGCTTATACCTCCCCATATAAATGTATGTAGTGGAATTTGCAAATGAAAACAAACTTTGTGTTCCCAACAAGCTAGGTGAAGGACGGCTTTCACACACACTTTTCTCTCAGAACTGAGCATGTGGAGAGACCTTTGTTCATCTAGCACCAAGGGAACGGTTTGCAGCGGTAAATTTAACTATGGATTATCAGTTTCTAGTGCCGGTTTTAAGTTCCTACAGCTTTCACTGTAAAAACTATTTGGTGCTGGTACCTCCCATATATATATATGGATTCTAGTTTGCAACTGAAAAAAAATTTTGTGTTTCCAAAAGCTAGATGAAGGACGGTTTTCACACACAACTATCTCAAAAACTGAGCATGTGGAGGACGTTCGTCATATGCACAAATTGAAAGGTTGCGAAGAATCATTTACTCTGGTTTCTCAGTCTGTTTCATAGTGCCGGTTTGAAGTTCCTTCAGTTCTCAAGTAAAACAGAGTTGGAGCTAGTACCTTCCCATATATATTTATGGAGTGGAATTTGCAAATGAAAAGAACCTTTCTGTTCCCAACAAGCTAGGTGAAGCACGGTTTTCACACACACTTATGTCACAGAACTTAGCATATGGAGAGACTTTCGTTCATCTAGTAAAAAGGGATCGGTTTGCAGGAGAAACTTTTACTCTGGATTCTCAGTCTGTTTCCTAGTGTCGGTTTGAAGTTCCTGCAGTTTTCACAGTAAAACAGATTTGGAGCTTGTACATCCCCATATATATGAATGGAGTGTAGTTTGCAACTGAAAAGAAAATTTGAGTTCCAAATAAGCTAGGTGAAGGAAGGTTTTCAAACACACTTATCTCAGAAATGAGCATTTGGAGAGACGTTCGTTCATATAGCACAAATTTAAAGGGTTGCAGAAGAATCTTTTACTCTGGATTCTCAGTATGTTTCCTAGTGACAGTATGAAATTCCTGCAATTTTCACTGTGAAACCGAGTTGGAGCTTGTACCTCCCCATATATATATATGGATTGGAGATTGCAACTTAAAAGAAACTTTGTGTTCCCATCAAGCAAGGTGAAGGACGGCTTTCACACACACATCTCTCAGAACTGAGCATGTGGAGAGACGTTCGTTCTTCTAGCAAAAATGGAACGGGTTGCAGGAGAAACTTTTACTCTGGTATCTCAGTCTGTTTCCTAGAGACGGTTTGAAGTTCCTGCAGTTTTCCCTGTTAAATTGAGTTGTAGCTAGTACATCCCCATATATATGTATGGAGTGGAGTTTGCAACTGAAAAGAAACTTTGTGTTTCCAAAAAGCTAGATAAAGTACGGCTTTCACAGACACATATCTCTCAGAACTGAGCATGTTGAGACACGTTCCTTCATCTAGCACAAAGGGAACGGGTTGCAGGGAAGCATATACTCTGGTTTCTCAGTCTGTTTCCTAGTGCATGTTTGAATTTCCTTCAGTTTTCACTGTAAAACAGAGTTGGAGCTATTACCTCCCCCATATATATGTATGGAGTGGAGTTTGCTACTGAAAGAACCTTTGTGTTCCCAACAAGCTAGGAGAAGGACGGCTTTCACACCACACTTTTCTCTCACAAATGAGCATGTGGAGAGACGTTCATTCATTTAGCACAAAGGGAAAGTATTCCAGCTGTAACTTTAGCTCTGGATTCTCAGTCTGTTTCCTAGTGCCGGTTTTAAGTTCCTGCAGTTTTCACTGTAAAAACTAGTTGGTGCTGGTATCTCCCATATATATATATGGAGTGTAGTTTGCAACTGAAAAGAAAATTTGTGTTCCCAATAAGCTAGGTGAAGGACGGTTTTCACACACACCTATCTCAGAACTGAGCATTTGGAGAGACGTCCGTTCATATAGCACAAATTGAAAGGGTTGCAGAAGAATCTTTTACTCTGGATTCTCAGTATGTTTCCTAGTGACAGTATGAAATTCCTGCAATTTTCACTGTGAAACCGAGTTGGAGCTTGTACCTCCCCATATATATATATGGATTGGAGATTGCAACTTAAAAGAAACTTTGTGTTCCCATCAAGCAAGGTGAAGGACGGCTTCACACACACATCTCTCAGAACTGAGCATGTGGAAAGACGTTCGTTCTTCTAGCAAAAAGGGAACGGTTTGCAGGAGAAACTTTTACTATGGTTTCTCAGTCTGTTTCCTAGAGCCGGTTTGAAGTTCCTGCAATTTTCCCTGTTAAACTGAGTTGGAGTTTGTACATGCCCATATATATGTATGGAGTGGAGTTTGCAACTGAAAAGAAACTTTGTGTTCCCATCAAGCTAGGTGAAGTACGGCTTTCACACACAATTATCTCTCAGAACTGAGCATGTGGAGAGACGTTCATTCATCTAGCACAAACTGAAAGGTTTGCAGCGGTAACTTTATCTCTGGATTCTCAGTCTGTTTCCTAGTGCCGGGTTTTAGTTCCTGCAGTTTCACTGTAAAAACTAGTTGGTGCTGGTACTCCCCATATATATATATTGGAGTGTAGTTTGCAACTGAAAAGAAAATTTGTGTTCCGAAAAAGCTAGTTGAAGGACGGTTTTCACACACACCTATCTCAGAACTGAGCATTTGGAGAGACGTTCGTTCATATAGCACAAATTTAAAGGGTTGCGGAAGAACGTTTTACCCTTGTTTCTCAGTATGTTTCCTAGTGCCGCTTTGAAATTCCTGAATTTTTCACTGTAAAACCGAGTTGGGGCTTGTACTTCCAAATATATATATGGATTGGAGTTTGCAACTGAAATAAACTTTGTGTTCCCATCAAGCTAAGTGAAGGACGGCTTTCACACACACATATTTCTCAGAACTGAGCATGTGGAGAGGCGTACGTTCTTCTAGCAAAAAGGGAACGGTTTGCAGGTGGAACTTTTACACTGGTTTCACAGTCTTTTTCCTAGTGCCGGTTTGAAGTTCCTGCAGTTTTCCCTGTAGAAATTAGTTGGAGCTAGTACCAACTCATATATATGTATGGAGTGGAGTTTGCAACTGAAAAGAAAATTTGTGTTGCCAAAAAGCTAGATGAAAGACGGTTTCACAGACACACTTCTCTTAGAACTGACCATGTGGAGAGAAGTTCCTTCATCTAGCACAAATGGAACGGGTTTCAGGAGAAACATTTACTGTGGTTTCTCAGTCTGTTTCCTAGTGCATGTTTGAATTCCCTTCAGATTTTCACTGTAAAACAGAGTTGAAGCTAGTACATCCCCATATATATGTATGGATTGGCGTTTGCAACTGAAAAGAAACTTTGTGTTCCTAACATGCTTGGTGAAGCACGGCATTCACACACAAATATATCTCACAACTGAGCATGTGGAGGGACGTTCGTTCATCTAGCACAAACGGAAAAGGTTGCAGGAGAGAGTTTTACTCTGGTTTCTCACTCTGTTTCCTAGTGCCGGAATGAAGTTCCTGCAGTATTCACTGTAAATCTAGTTGCTGCTAGTACCTCCCCATATATATATATGTAGTGGAGTTTGCAACAGAAAGAAACTTTGTGTTCACAAAAAGCTAGATTAAGGACGGCTTTCACAGACACATATCTCTCAGAACTGAGCATGATGAGAGACGTTCCTTCATCTAGCACAAAGGGAACGGGTGGCAGGGAAACATATACTCTGGTTTCTCAGTCTGTTTCCTAGTGCATGTTACAATTTCCTTCAGTTTTCACTGTAAAACAGAGTTGGAGCTAGTACCTCCCCATATATATATATGGATTGGGGTTTGCAACTGAAAAGAAACTTTGTGTTCCCAACAAGATTGGTGAAGTACGGCATTCACACTCAATTATCTCTCAGATATGAACACATGGAGAGACGTTCGTTCATCTAGCACAAATGGAACAGGTTGCCGTAGAAAGTTTTACTCTGGTTTCTCAATCTGTTTCCTAGTGCCGGATTGAAGTTCCTGCAGTTTTCACTGTAATAACTATTTGCTGCTAGTACCTCCCCATATATATGTATGGAGTGGAGTTTGCAACTGAAAAGAAACTTTGTGTTCCCAACAAGCTAGGTGAAGGACAGCTTTCACACACAATTTTCTCTCAGAACTGAGCATGTGGAGAGACGTTCATTCATCTAGCACAAAGGGAAAGTGTTCCAGCTGTAACTTTAGCTTTGGATTCTCAGTCTGTTTCCTAGTGCCGGTTTTAAGTTCCTGCAATTTTCACTGTAAAACTAGTTGGTGCTGGTATCACCCATATATATATATGGAGTGTAGTTTGCAACTGAAAAGAAAATTTGTGTTCCCAATAAGCTAGGTGAAGGTCGGTTTTCACACACACCTATCTCAGAACTGAGCATTTGTGGAGACGTTCGTTCATATAGCACAAATTGAAAGGGTTGCAGAAGAATCTTTTACTCTGGATTCTCAGTATGTTTCCTAGTGCCGGTTTGAAGTTCCTGCAGTTTTCAATGTAAAACCGAGTTGGAGCTTGTACCTACCCATATATATATATGGATTGGAGTTTGCAACTTAAAAGAAACTTTGTGTTCCCATCAAGCAAGGTGAAGGACGGCTTTCACATACACATCTCTCAGAACTGAGCATGTGGAGAGACGTTCGTTCTTCTAGCAAAAAGGAACGGGTTGCAGGAGAAACTTTTACTCTGGTTTCTCAGTCTGTTTCCTAGTGCCGATTTGAAGATCCTGCAGTTTTCTCTTTTAAACTGAGTTGGAGCCAGTACATCCCCATTTATATGTATGGAGTGGAGTTTGCAACTGAAAAGAAACTTTGTGTTTCCAAAAAGCTAGATAAAGTACGGCTTTCACACACACATATCTCTCAGAACTGAGCATGTGTAGAGACGTTCGTTCACCTAGCACAAATGGCACGGGTTGCAGGAGAAACTTTTACTCTTATTTCTCAGTCTCTTTCCTAGTGCCGGTTTGAAATTCCTGCAGTTTTCACTGTAAAACGGAGTTGGAGCTAATACCTCCCCATATATATGTATGGAGTGGAATTTGCAGATGAAAAGAAAGTTTGTGTTCCCAACAAGCTAGGTGAAGGACGGCTTTCACACACACATTTCTCTCAGAACTGAGCATGTGGAGAGACGTTCATTCATCTAGCACAATGGGAACGTGTTGCAGTTGTAACTTTAACTCTGGATTCTCTGTCTGTTTCCTAGTGCCAGTTTAAGTTCCTGCAGTTTTCACTGTAAATACTAGTTGTTGCTGGTACCACCCATACATATATATGGTGTTGTAGTTTGCAACTGAACAGAAAATTTATGTTCCCAAAAAGCTAGTTGAAGGACGGTTTTCACACACACCTATCTCAGAACTGAGCATTTGGAGAGACGTTCTTTCATATAGCACAAATTTAAAGGGTTGCGGAAGAATCTTTTACACTGGTTTCTCAGTATGTTACCTAGTGCCGCTTTGAAGTTCCTGCATTTTTCACTATAAAACCGAGTAGGGGCTTGTACCTCCAAATATATATATATATGGATTGGAGTTTGCAACTGAAAAGAAACTTTGTGTTCCCATCAAGCTAAGTGAAGGACGGCTTTCACACACACATATTTCTCAGAACTGAGCATGTGGAGAGGCGTACGTTCTTCTAGCAAAAAGGGAACGGTTTGCAGTTGGAACTTTTACACTGGTTTCACAGTCTTTTTCCTAGTGCTGGTTTGAAGTTCCTGCAGTTTTCCCTGTAGAAATTAGTTGGAGCTGGTACCAACTCATATATATGTATGGAGTGGAGTTTGCAACTGAAAAGAAACTTTGTGTTCCCAAAAAGCAAGATGAAGGACGGTTTCACAGACACATATCTCTTAGAACTGACCATGTGGAGAGACGTTCCTTCATCTAGCACAAATGGAAAGGGTTGCAGGAGAAACTTTTACTCTGGTTTCTCAGACTGTTTCTTAGTGCATGTTTGAATTTCTTACAATTTTCACTGTAAAACAGAGTTGGAACTAGTACATCCCCATATATATGTATGGATTGGGGTTCGCAACTGAAAAGAAACTTTGTGTTCCCAACAAGCTAGGTGAAGGACAGCTTTCAAACACAATTTTCTCTCAGAACTTAGCATGTGGAGAGACGTTCATTCATCTAGCACAAAGGGAAATGAATGCAGCGGTAAGTTTATCTCTGGATTCACAGTCAGTTTCCTAGTGCCAGATTTAAGTTCCTGCAGTTTTCACTGTAAAAACTAGTTGGTGCTGGTACCACCTATATATATATATTGAGTGTAGTTTGCAACTTAAAAGAACATTTGTGTTCCCAAAAAGCTAGGTGAAGGACGGCTTTCACAGACACATATCTCTCAGAACTGAGCATGTTGAGACACGTTCCTTCATCTAGCACAAATGGAACGGGTTGCAGGGAAGCATATACAGTGGTTTCTCAGTCTGTTTACTAGTGCATGTTAGAATTTCCTTCAGTTTTCACTGTAAAACAGATTTGGTGCTAGTACCTCCCTATATATATGTATGGATTGGGTTTTGCAACTGAAAAGAAACTTTGTGTTCCCAACAAGCTATTTGAATGGCGGCTTTCACACACACTTATCTCTCAGAACTGAGCATGTGTAGAGACGTTCGTTCACCTAGCACACATGGCCACGTGTTGCCAGGAGAAACTTTTACTCTGTTTCTCCAGTCTCTTTCCTAGTGCCGGTTTGAAATTCCTGCAGTTTTCACTGTAAAACGGAGTTGGAGCTAATACCTCCCCATATATATGTATGGAGTGGAATTTGCAGATGAAAAGAAAGTTTGTGTTCCCAACAAGCCAGGTGAAGAACTGCTTTCACACACACATTTCTCTCAGAAATGAGCATGTGGAGAGACGTTCATTCATCTAGCACAATGGGAACGGGTTGCAGTTTTAACTTTAACTCTGGATTCTCAGTCTGTTTCCTAGTGCCATTTTTAAGTTCCTGCAGTTTTCACTGTAAATACTAGTTTTTGCTGGTACCACCCATATATATATATGGAGTGAAGTTTGCAACTGAAAAGAAAATTTATGTTCCCAAAAAGCTAGGTGAAGGACGGTTTTCACACACACCTATCTCAGAACTGAGCATTTGGAGAGACGTTCTTTCATATAGCACAAATTTAAAGGGTTGCGGAAAAATCTTTTACTCTTGTTTCTCATTATGTTTCTTAGTGCCGCTTTGAAGTTCCTGCATTTTTCACTGTAAAACCGAGTTGGAACTTGTACCTCCCCATATATATATGGATTGGAGTTTGCAACTGAAAATTATTTTTGTGTTCCCATCAAGCTAAGTGAAGAACGGCTTTCACACACATTTATTTCTCAGAACTGAGCATGTGGAGAGACGTTCGTTCTTCTAGCAAAAAGGGAACGGGTTGCAGGAAAAACTTTTACTCTGGTTTCACAATCTGTTTCCTAGTGCCGGTTTGAAGTTCCTGCAGTTTTCCCTGTAAAACTGAGTTAGAGCTAGTACATCCCCATATATATGTATGGAGTGGAGTTTGCAACTGAAAAGTATCTGTGTGTTCCCAAAAAGCTAGATGAAGTACGGCTTTCACAGACACATATCTCTTAGAACTGAGCATGTGGAGAGACGTTCCTTCATCTAGCACAAATTTAACGGGTTGCAGGAGAAAATTTTACTCTGGTTTCTCAGTCTGTTTCTTAGTGCATGTTTGAATTCCTTACAGTTTTCACTGTAAAACAAAGTTGCATCTAGTAACTCCCCATATAATGTATGGATTGGGTTTCCAAC